>NW_026855042.1:0-114735 GCF_026571515.1 Ruditapes philippinarum
GCTTATATAACAATATTTTAAATTTGGGTAGTAAAGAATCGACTGTTTGGGTTTATGCAGTGCCTTTCATTAATTTGTCTCTCAATCCGTAAGATTTTGAAACTTTTTATAAGGATTTTCAAAACAAAAAGACTCAGAATTGAATCTATTTCCTAAAAAGCGGGACATCTTCAGCTTATTCTCAGTCAAGCTGTCTAAAGAATGATCATTTTTTTGGCAGAAATACAATTTTCCCTGAATCGTAATAAAAATGTAAACATCCATATTTAGTATCATTTGAATTACTGAATTAAAAAATTTTTGGGTCATTTTTGGAAGAAAAAAATTTAGGGGCATCCCTTCGGGGGAATCCCGGACAGTCCCTAAAAGGGTGAATGGACTCTCTTAAAGCCTAGAATATACAAACAATTATTCAGTATGTCAAATCATGAAGTCTTTGAACCATTTAATCAGTGTTGCCTTTACTTAAAAGAAGAACTTTTATCAAGAAAGAAATTTGATATTGGCTGCACTACTACCCCAAAAGAAAAAAAATCTACTCTGTTTGCTATTCAGTCACATATTTCATATTTTTTCCTAAAAAAGATGAATAGTTATATCCAGATTGCAAAAAATGGACATGTCTATTTCAGATATTTAAGATGGTAAGGGTTAAAACCCTTATAGGCATTTTTAATGGAAAGTATTTCTAGATACCCACATATTACTAGTAACATTGAGACTCTAAAATTGAAACAGAAGTGAGAACTTTAAAATCCTTGTCTGATCAAACATGTTCATAGACATCAGTGTTCAAATTAGAGGCAACCATCTGCTGCCTAAATGTAGCTAAGGTATGCACAGATTTTTATTCTTTCAGAGTTTGTATCTTTCTTTCACATTGAAAAGTTTCATGTCTTTGCATTTTTTCGTTTCTCTGTTTTTGTCTGTGATAGCACTTTATATGTACATGTGTATAGGAATTTATAACTTTAGAATATATTAAGAGAGATTACTTTTATTGCTAGGTGCTTGCAGCCCATAATAGGCATAGCTGTTTATCTTGTGATGGTTTTTAGCTCGACTATTCGCAGAATAATCGAGCTAATGCAGTCACCCATTTGTCGGCGTCGGCGTCGGCGTCGGCGTCGGCGTCCCTGTGGTTAAGTTTTTGTATGTAAGCTGGTATCTCCATAACTACTGAAGGGAATGGATTGAAACTTCACACACTTGTTCTCTGTGATTATCTTAGATGATTGGCACAAGTCCCATAACTCTGATTTGCTTTTTTTCATAATTATGCCCCTTTTTCGACTTAGAAATTCTTGGTTAAGTTTTTGTATGTAAGCTGGTATCTCCATAACTACTGAAGGGAATGGATTGAAACTTCACACACTTGTTCTCTGTGATTATCTAAGATGATTGGCACAAGTCCCATAACTCTGATTTGTTTTTTTTCATAATTATGCCCCTTTTTCGACTTAGAAATTCTTGGTTAAGTTTTTGTATGTAAGCTGGTATCTCCATAACTACTGAAGGAATGGATTGAAACTTCACACACTTGTTCTCTGTGATTATCTAAGATGATTGGCACAAGTCCCATAATTCTGATTTGCTTTTTTCTATAATTATCCCCTTTTTCGACTTAGAAATTCTTGGTTAAGTTTTTGTATGTAAGCTGGTATCTCCATAACTACTGAAGGGAATGGATTGAAACTTCACACACTTGTTCTCTGTGATTATCTAAGATGATTGGCACAAGTCCCAAAACTCTGAATTGCTTTTTTTCATAATTATGCCCCTTTTTCGACTTAGAAATTCTTGGTTAAGTTTTTGTATGTAAGCTGTTATCTCCATAACTACTGAAGGGAATTGATTGAAACTTCACACACTTGTTCTCTGTGATTATCAAAGATGATTGGCACAAGTCCCATAACTCTGATTTGCTTTTTTACATAATTATGCCCCTTTTTCGACTTAGAAATTCTTGGTTAAGTTTTTGCGTGTAAGCTGGTATCTCCATAACTACTGAAGGGAATGGATTGAAACTTCACACACTTGTTCTCTGTGATTATCTAAGATGATTGCCACAAGTCCCATAACTCTGATTTGCTTTTTTACATAATTATGCCCCTTTTTCGACTTAGAAATTCTTGGTTAAGTTTTTGCATGTAAGCTGGTATCTCCATAACTACTGAAGGGAATGGATTGAAACTTCACACACTTGTTCTCTGTGATTATCTAAGATGATTGCCACAAGTCCCATAACTCTGATTTGCTTTTTTACATAATTATGCCCCTTTTTCGACTTAGAAATTCTTGGTTAAGTTTTTGCATGTAAGCTGGTATCTCCATAACTACTGAAGGGAATGGATTGAAACTTCACACACTTGGTCTCTGTGATTATCTAAGATGATTGGTACAAGTCCCATAACTCTGATTTGCTTTTTTTGCATAATTATGCCCCTTTTTCGACTCATGAATTCTTGGTAAAGTTTTTGCATGTAAGCTTGTCTCTCCATAACTACTGAAGGGAATGTATTGAAACTTGAAGAGTTTGTACCTTTTCGGACAATTTTATGTATTCATATAGGTAAGCATTATTATACTCAATGAAACACCCTTGTGACAAATTTTTGAATAGTCGAGCGTTACTGTCCTCCGACAGTTCTTGTTAATGTCTGAAATTCATTATTATAATTGTGTAATATTCTTTTTTCTCCTTATTTCTTTATTTAACAAAAATGCTTACATGTTTGATGTATCTTTACAAAACTATATGATAATCAGCTTCAAACAAACAGCCATATTAGCCAAATTTGTATTTGTAATCAATTTGTAAGGAAACAGACATTCCCTTGCCAAAGAGAACAGATAGATTTTCATGTTTTGAGGGTAAATTTCATGTTTAAAATGAACAGCTAGAGCCTCTCTGTAATAAAATTGTGCACCAGAATTTAGAAAAAGATTGTTTATGAAGATATTATACCATATGAATATTTTCTTAATATTCTATGGAGTAACATTTTTTTTTTTCAAATCGAAGTTTATTGAGTCCATTTGTGGAGGAAAGAAAAATAAAAACATAAAAGAGAGAAATGTTAGTTTTTGTAACTGAAGTATTTGTTTTATTATTATTATTATTATTATCATTTGTTGCATTAAAAGCCTTGCATTAGAGGCCTTTCAGATTGTTACAAGTGTAAAAAAAACAATTTCTGACACCAATCTTTTACTTCAAAATGGCAAATGATTCATCGCAATGGCTAGACAGAGAAACATTAATTTTTGTCTTAAACAAATGCACAAATTAATTTGGTGGATAACTACATGTAGTAAGTGGAATTATTTAAATGAGCATGCTATGTACTGTTTGTTTTTATTACCTTGAACTTTCTAGGAATTGAGGTGTTTGCATACTTGGTTAAGATTTTGTATGCAGCTTCATTATTTAGTTCATTAAATGTACTTCATTTATGACAGGAAAGTATTTTAAATACTTTACATGTCTTACAGATCAATATTGTAGGTCAATTTTTCTGAATTACACCCCGCAATGTACTTATATGAATAAATATTCCTGTTAAAATTGTCCCAGCAAATTCTATCCTTAAAACCACTTGAATACTTCACATCATATTTGTAAGTACTCTCAACATGTATGTCATAGAATTATAGCATAGACTTAATGCATTATTCCCATTAATCAGAACAAAGGAATTTTTTTTTTTTTTACATTTTTTTTCAACAGATAAATGCGTTAAAACATGATTATTATTTTTTTTTAGAAATGTATTAAGATGCCTTCATAATTATATTATTTTAATGCCGAGAATAAATAATATAAATGACAATGAAAAAATTGTGTTATATTTTAACTTTCAAGAACCAAAGGTCCATGGTGAGTTGTTTATGTAAAGACTGTGTTTTTCAATGGACCTCATGATCGCATAAAGGAAGATTTATCATTTAACATGACAAAGGTTAATTATTCAGATTCGTCTTTTGCGAGGAAAAATTTGGAGCTATTATGATCGCCATTATCATCATGCAAAACTTTCATGTAGCCCATTATTAAAAAATTTGAATGTTTTAATAACATTAAATTTGAAATACTTTCTTATCCTAAGGGGAATTGCTATCAAAAGGGTTTAGTTCTGAAAGCTATATTTTTGGAGTTATGCCCCTTTTTAACCCTTTACCTCATACATACGCGAAACAACGCACTTTCACCCCCCCCCCCCCCCCACACACCACTCTTTTAGGCCTCAAATAGTGAAAAATGTCCTTTTTGGGCCCCAAACACATGTTTTTGTTTGAGAAATGTTGCTAAAAAAAGTGAGCACTTTTTCGGCACTGCCCCCCCATCCAAAAGATACATCAGGGGGTTGCCAGAAGGGAGATGTGCCCCCTTCTGTTACGGGGGGTTTGAAGGGGGGTGGTAGTCCCCCTCATCACCAAGAAAATTTTAGACTTATGAGAGGCTAAAAATGACCCTAGGTCGATCATAAGGTAACGTGTAACCAACGCTGAAAAGCCTTTGACTCTATCTCAATCCCTTGAGGAGCAGCACTTTGAAATAAATTTTGATGGAAAAAATCAAGGCAAAAAAGTGATTTTTGGCAATTTTGAGCTGTCCCCTCGTTGCCATGTTTACAGGAAATTTAAGACTGAGCATGTCTTTACAAAGGCAATGGTCAAGTCAACATTTGTGCCAAGTTTGATTAGTATTGAAGCATTTTTGGGCCCCCATTTTAGTGGCGGGCATTTAGATTTACCCTTGTCCGTCTGTCCGTTCAATCTCTTTTGTGTCGCACGTAACTCAAAAAGTATTTGACCTAGAGTCATGAAACTTTACAGGAATGTTGATCACCATGTGTTGTTGTGCACCTAGGTATTTTCGTCTGGATATTTTTAGAGTTATTGCCCTTGAAGTAGTAAAATTTTGCAATTTTCAACTTGTGTCGCATGTAACTCAAAAAGTATTTGACCTAGAGTCATGAAACTTTACAGGAATGTTGATCAGCATGTGTAGTTGTGCACCTGGGTATTTTCGTCTGGATATTTTTTAGTATTTTTAGAGTTATTGCCCTTGACTTAGTAAAATTTTGCAATTTTCAACTTGTGTCGCATGTAACTCAAAAAGGATTTGACATAGAGTCATGAAACTTTACAGGAATATTGATCAGCATGTGTAGTTGTGCACCTGGGTATTTTCGTCTGGATTTATTTAGTATTTTTAGAGTTATTGCCCTTGACTTAGAAAATTTTTGCAATTTTCAACTTGTGTCGCATGTAACTCAAAAAGGATTTGACATAGAGTCATTAAACCTTACGGGAAGGTTGCTCAGCATATTTAGTTTTGCACCTGGGGTTTCGCTTGTGGATTTATCCAGTATTTGTAGAGTTATTTCCCTTGACTTAGTAAAAACCGTTTCATTATGTTGTTATTTGTTCCTTGAGTGCTTGAGTTAGAATCAACCAACTTTACAGGAATAATGATCAACATCACTAAATTACAGGAATAATGATTCACATCACTGTGAAGCTATGCACCTGGGACTTTGCATGTGGATTTTTTTCAGTTTTGTTAGAGTTATTGCTCTTGACTTACAGTAGTATAAATTTGCAATTTTCAACTTGTTCATGCATCATAAGCTCAAAAAGTATTTCACTTGTAGGCCTGAAAGTTTACAAGAATGTTAGTCAGCATGTGTACTTATGCACCTTGGGGTTTGCTTGTGGATTTATTCAGTATTTGTAAAGTTCTTGCCCTTAACTTAGTAAAAGATTTTTAGTTTTCAAAAAATATATGACCTAGAGTCATAAGATTGACAGAACAGTGGCGCGGTCAGGGGGCACCCGTGTCCTATGGACACATTTCTAGTTCATAGTTTCATAGCAGTTTGAACTTGTAACAGAAGGCTTTTCAATGAAAAGGGCCATTTTTCACAATATGCTCATGAGGGAAAGGGTTAACTTAGAACTTTTTGACAAATTTGGTTATTTATTGTCATTGCCCTTAACAGACGAGTGTGAACAAGAAATGCAGGCTAACTAGTTTCACCATAGTTAAAATTATGGCTTTGGGCAGAATCTTACTTTACTAAGATGATGCCTAAACTTAAAAAGGGCCAGACCTCAACAACCAACAAGAGTATAATGATATTATCATGCCCTCATTCACTATGTATAAATGAATATCAACATGTTAAATTTAATAGTTTTTGTATTGAATTACCGGTAGTGTACATCAAGAACTACAGACACTCGTATTAGCTAATGTAAAGCAATTTCTGCCCCATCCCAAAAGATGTATTGTGTAAATGTTGCTCATATGTAAAATGTAATTATTATGATGAACAAGCAAATATCATAGTATTGCAAGCAGTCCATAAGTCTTCTACCGGTTAGAACCCCAACAACATTCTGATGGGCCATTGGTCATTGAATTATGCCATTGAATGAATGAATGAATGAACTTAAATCTTTTGAGTTCTTAGTTTGTCTATATCATAGTTATGTGTTTCCCTGCCTACCTAGGAAATTATGTTTATACAACAGATAATCAAAAGATCCAATTTTCTCAGGATGAATATATATAACTAATGTGTAAACTTTTCTCTATTTTAAGTAAACTTGTTGGACAAGATCTTTAAAAGTGATCTCAGGATACAGTTTTTAAGAATGGACAGACAGACAGACTGAAAGACACTTTGAGTGTAGATCTTTTATAGACAAATTATCTAAAGTTTAAAAAAAATATTTATAGTCAAAAGAAAAGAAGAAAAGGGAAAAAATAACAATTTTTAAATATATCATTTATAGTAACACAGAAGAAAATTTTTAAAAAAATAAATAAATAAATTTCAAGCTCAAAATGGTAACCCATGACTTATAAATCTAATCACACATGATGTAGATGTTGGTTTAAACATATTTATTTAAGCTCTATTGCGAAACAAGTTTTTGCAACCTTTATTAAATTTAGAGTCCGCTTCCTGAAACCAATCAGTACTGGTGTCATATGAAGAAACATGGTCGTGACCCGATTAGGGCTCAAACATATGATATCTTGGTTGAGAGGCAGACACCTTAACCACTAGGCCACTTGGGATCCAGTTTTGTGGCCTGATGGGCTGACATGGTAAACCTTTAGTTCCCTCTGGTCAAACAGGTAGGGTCAACTAATAAATGTTTAATATACACTTATAAATGAAATATTGATGAAATAAAATGCATATTTACATTTTCCATATTTTCACTTAAAATTTATTTTTCACTGCAGTGAAACATATTTTCTATATTTTCACTGGTGTCTTGCAGGACTACTTTCTTCTAAATTCAGGCAATACACAAAATCAAGGGAAAGTCTTTCAAATTGTAATGTCTAAAAAGAGAAAAATGTATATAATAAACAGAAAATTCAAGTTTTTTTCTATAAATGTGATTTATTTTCATCTTGTGGAATGAATATTATCATATATCACTCATGACCACCACCACAAATGAAATATTTATTTTCATACCACTTGATGGGAATAAATCTTGTATTTATAGAAAAAAAACTTTAATATCCTCTATTCATACTAGGTACTGGATGTTAACTGCAAAAACACTTGATATTTCAGCTGATATAAAGTGTTGTTTTCCTGTCTTTCTCCAATTATCAGTACATGATAACTTTGCATCAAATATAATGGTTGCTTATCAGAAGAATTTAATGAATATGTTCGTAATTTTGTTGATGGTTTCTTATTTAACTTTTGGATATGTGTCCTTATCTACTGGTGGAAATGACTGCATGCAATATCGGATGATAGAAAAACTGACATATCTTGAAAATGAAAATTCGAAACTTATGGATAGAATTTCCCGGCTAGAGCAACAGATGCAACCAGTCGTTTCAGTTTATGTGCGATTGTCTAAAACAGTTAATCTTAAATTGCATGAAAGAGTAATGTATGACATGGAAATCACCAACATTGGCGGGGCATTTAATTTCAAAACGGGACAGTTGACGGCTCCAGTATCTGGTATTTACTTCATTAGTGTTTCAGCATGTCTTTCCCATGCTCAATACAGTAACCTAGACATTATCAAAGATGGACTTAAGATCGGAGTTGTTAGATCAGGAGATGTGGAATGGGTTGATTGTTCATCTGGTATTATGTTATATTTGATATTGATCGGTTGACATTTCTGATTGATAAATTATGGAGTTTATAGTGATTATTTTTTAATTCTGTACATTTCTGAAATTTTTGCTCTCATTGCATTTAATTTAATTTAATGTTGAATTCCAAGGAACAGAAAATTTCTATCAGATATGGAATTTTGTTCTATTTTTGTACTTTTCAGCTAAATTATGTGACACAATCTTAATTAAGTAACCTTATGACCTTAAATTTGAGCCGCGTCGCGACGAAACCAACATAATGGGTTTGCGACCAGCATGGATCCAGACCAGCCTGCTCATCAGTCTGCGCAGTCTGATCAGGATCCATGCTGTTCGATATCAGTTTCTCTACTTGTTATACAGTTTGTAAGCGAACAGCATGGATCCTGACTGGTCTGGATCCATGCTTGTCGCAAACGCATTATGTTGGTTTTGTTGTGACGTGGCTCAATTTTGTTAATTCCAGCTTCTTTAAGTACTCATTTCAACTATGAAGATAATATCTGGATAGAAAGCGGTACACCTTCAAATGATGGATCCAAGTTATATGAGGGACGTGGATGGAACACATTTACAGCAACACTCATACATGTAGACTAAACTAAAATTGATAAAAACAAAATAAAGAAAAGCCGGGAATCCCTACAAATCGTAAAATAAGTTATTCTTGGACAGACTACATTTCAATGACAAAATGTTTCCAGTGCAAAATATGCTATATTAAGCATAATATAACTTTTTCTCATTGTTCAGTGTGTGTGTTTTTATTTTCTAGATCTTCCTTTTTCAAAAGTTCTGAAGACCTTGGGTGCCCCTTTGTGTGTTTATCAGGCAAAAACAGGCACCCGAGTAGAACCTCCGGCATTTCATAAGCTAGCTGGACTAAGCTTTCTCGCATGAAAGAACCAAAGATGCTTGCGAGGCTCGAACCTGCACTGTGAGAAGCAAGTGGCCTGAAGTCAACAACCTTAACCACTCGGCCATGGACGCCCCTGACTGTTGTCGTAATTGTTTGCAGGTACTCAGGTCACACTTACTTCATCCTTTGTTTCTATCATCAGTAAGTTTTCCTCTTTGTTCATGTCATTTAGCACCATGAGCCACTCTAAAGCTCTCCAAAACAGAAAAAGGAAACCCTTAAAGATTATCTTTTCATGTATACTTACATCAGATGGGGAGCAGTGTCAGTTGACAGCAACATACTTTTCAACACTCAATAACAAAACAATAAAATAATTTTAGCAAATACAAAAGTTACAATTATCTTCATAACCAGCCAATAGAGCAAATCTTGTTGTTCAAGTCTTTGTAGAAACAAAACCTGGAGACATGGCAAGGGAAGTTAAATTGAAATGAAAAGACAACAACACTTAATTGTAAAACCCTAATTATATTTCCCTAAAAAAACCTAGATAACAGAAAAATACATTAACAAATATAAACATTAAACATAAAAAAAACATGTTTAAACACAGTGTTACAAGAATAGAAAAAAATATTATTCGCAATGGAAAAAAGTTAATTTAGTAGCAATAAATGTCCAAAAATAGTTTAGGTTAGTTAATCAAGATGTTAAAATAATGCTGCAAGTTTTGTTACATAATGTAGCAATGGTTTACTGTTGTTAGTTATGTACCATATACATGAATCCACACATGTACCATATATCTCTTATCATTATACAAAATACATATGCTAACAAACTTTTGACTTTCTGTATTAAAGGAACTCCCCTGAGGTCCCAAAGCCTTCAAAATATAAAACTTGAATTTCTTACATAGATCAGCTGGGGTATTTAAAACAGAAAGATATGCAAAAAGATAATTAAGAGTTATTCTCTGTATAAATTGAAAATCATATTTTTTGGACCATTTTTTCACAATAAGAATAACTATTCTGGAAAAACAGAATAAGCAAATGATCTGAACGTTTGCACACAAGTTATTGGTCTTAACCTACATAAAACCGAACATTTATCCTGAAAAGTTATTTCCAGTCCTGGCATGTCAAGAAACCTTAGTGGAGTCCCTTTAATAAAATCAGTAATTTATATGTATGCTTACACATATTACAAAATGATTTTTCAATGTAAAAATATATAATGTAATACTAACTGTTGATCATTTTCATTATTGACTTGGATCACAATCATCAGGAATGTTATTATGCCAAGTTAAAGATCACATATTTTTGGCATAGAAATATGAAAATTAAATTTTTTTAGGGTACATAAAAATAAACACATCACTTTATAATAGAGAATGATATTTGTCCAACCATTATATCATTGATGAATCTTGTCACATAGTCATATACAATGTTAAATTTAATGAGATCCTTCCAAAGATATTTGAAAAGATGAAATTTTTTTTTAATGAAGTTGCTGAGAAAATGGTCTGTTCATTAAGTCATGTTAAAAGATCACATAAAGAATGCCTTCATCTAATAATTTTCAATGACTCGACAAATGTATTCAGCAAAAAAACAAATTCAGGACGGATAAAAATCAATATAACATAATGAGTAGAAAAGAAAACTACTGTATTCAATACAAATAATACAAAATAAAAGAATACAAGAATATGGCATCAGAAAACATAAAGGCCCCCTCATAAATATAAATGTCTGTTCTGGTTTTCCTCCCATGATTATAGAATAAAAAGAAAACCAAAATAAATAATTTTTTTTTTCTAAATTTCCTTTAAAAATTGTCAAAAACTTTTAAATTTCCATTTTTCTTACTTTATTGGCATGCTTTTTAAAAAACAAAAAAAAATGTCCCCTATAAATGTTGCTTGAGCCTTTGCCACCAGTTACATATGTGTGATATACAATATGTATAGTGTCTGAGCCAGGCCATCTATTCTACTCAACCATATATTTTCTGTTATATACATATTTTATTATGTTTCCCATATTTTATTGAAAAATGCTTGGGTGAAAATAAAAGCTATGTCCTGTTTTGTTTTACATACTGTGCAGTCTGGCCTGGCTCTATACTGATAGTAGTTTATTTTTTTGTATTTTGTTAATAAAACCCCTTTAAATTCAAATGGATTGTTCTGAATTCAAAGAAGGGCAAATCCATTCCAAAAAAATCAGTAGGTTAAGATTTCGTCAGAAAACCAAAAACAGACATACCCTGGCCTCACTATAACATAACTTTTATGTTGAATTAAAAAAACAAAAACCAAAAAATTAAAACTAGTACAAAATGGCAGTAGTAACTAATCAGTCTAAGCTTACAAAATGGAGAAATGAAGAAGAAATGAATAATTTTTTTTTTCTTCTTTTTTTTTAGCAGATTTTTATATATTTCTTGTGTTTCTGTTTAAAAATGTATTTTAGTTTTGTTTTATTTGTTTTTAAATTTTCAATTTTGGTTTTTATGTTAATTTTCTCCGATACTGTGAAATTCCTCATACATTAAAAATTAAAGTCAAAATTTATATAACATTAATGATAATAAATGTACACAACTGAGAGAGAATTAATAGCCTCTAAGATTATATTATATTCCATCAGTAAGTTATAAAAGTGAGATCACAGTCATGCTACATCAATGCACAGGAGACAGCTAACTTCCTAAGATATTTCAGTTATATAAGACAGTGCTGGGTTGATTTATTAGTCTTACATTATCTTTATAATACTCAGTTTAACGGCAATTCATTTTTTTCAATTGTGAAAATATAGAAAAAAATAATAACATAATATAAATTACATTATACATTGTAAATATTATAACATATTTTCTACTGTGCTGAAGTAAAACAGTGGTGGAGCTACAATATTCTATGTAAAATACCTGTAATAAATGTTACAGAACTTAAATATAAGTCTGAAAATAAATATTTGGCACTAAGTCATTTAAAATTCCTGCACATTCACACTTTATTCTCTTACCGCACCTACAAATCTGCCATAAGTAGAAAAAATTAATACTATCAGTCTACGGAACTATCGTGTAAACAAAAAAAAATACAATTTAGTATAAATGCTGATTAATTATTATTTCTTTAATCATTTTACAATGACTATTTCGCCCACAGCGTGCTCTGGAAGCGAAAGTAATAATGTACCTTTGCAACCAGTCAGGCTGACTTTCACATCCACACAATCTGACCAGGATCTATTCTATTGGTACCTTAAGTTTCATGTCTTTTCCTTTTTTTACTTAATGATCTAATATCAATGTTCACCTTATTACAGAAAATGTTGAAATGTAGGACAGATTTTTACAAAACACTTGAAATTCTTTATTAACCATGTACTTGCCATTTATATGCTTGTATAATATTCAATTTGATATGGCTATGAATGTTATAACATTAAATGCTTAATAAATATTATGTTACATTTCAATTGAATTGTGTACTTAATTATTGCTAAACGGTTGAAACGCTACTTAAAATAGCAGCATAATGTTGTCTTTTTCGAAAAAATTTATTCTGTTAACTTACAATATTCATGCTTGTTAAATAACAGAAACATGCTTTATTGTTACAACTCTTTCTAGAATCGACCATGAGGTTATGGAAACAGCATAATTATTTTGTTTGTTTTTAAATTCAATGAATCATTAATGAGCCGCGTCACGACAAAACCAACATAATGGGTTTGCGACCAGCATGGATCCAGACCAGCCTGCGCATTTTCGCAGTCTGATCAGGATCAATGCTGTTTGCTTACAAACCCTATTACAAGTACAGAAACTAATATAGCGAACAGCATGGATCCTGCTGGTCGCAAACCCACTATGTTGGTTTTGTCATGACACGGCTCATTTCATTAGATATAGCTTTATACCCTTTAAAGGTTAAGTGAATGTGCAAGATTTTGTATTAAAAAGGACTATTTATAAAACTTATCATAACATACACCATATCTACATTAAATATAATGGAAATGCAAATCAGTCATCACAGTTTAGTTGGCATATCAGAGAAAAAACAACAACATCAATTTCGGTCATTCACAGCAGTTTTTATCCAGACAAATGATCAGAATAAATTGTATGCACCAAGTAATTTTAATAATTTCAGTGAGTCTGAAGTATCGTTTATTTTTTTAAACTACCAATATTCAGAGAATAATTTATTCGGACGACCAGAAAACAACATTAAAGACATGACTACAATTTCATAAATGAAAACAGGAATTGATATTGTTTGCTGTAGTGGGGTGTCTTTCACACTCATACCCTCATCCTGAGATGCTGTTAATTAAAACAAACAAACTTGTTACATCATGTTGAATGAAATGGTTAATCGCCCTGTTTAGTTATGTTATATAGACAAACAAAAACATATATCTTAGTGGCATTTTGAACAATTTTCACAATAAAAGTTCTAGTAAAAACATACTGTTAATTTAATATACCTAAAATGAACAAAAGCACTAAGTCTGTAAATCAAAATATATATAGTTTCATTTAAAATGTGACTATGCTTAGTTTTTTAGGAAGTTTTCTGTCATTATCAAAATGAATTATTAAAAAAACAATAAGATTTTTTTTGGCATGCAGTTGAAAGTACATGTATATAGACAGAATATGGAAATCAATATTTGCATAACTTGCATATTTTACTCTTTTTCTTAGAATTTCACGTTTCTTGTGCATATTTGTGTAAAAAAACATGAGACAAAAAGACAATTGTTACTTTCATGTGACTATGAAATGCCCAGTACATCACACAATAAAAACATTTTTGAAATATTTTCACCATAGCAATAACAATAATGTTGTTGTATTTTTTTAAATTCAAAATGTGATTTTTTCTCACTATTTAAAGTAACATATTCACATGTATAACTGCTTCAATAATACTTGTTGAAACACAATTTATTTCTGCCTATACTGATGTACACTTAGTAAAATATGTTATATCTTAATAAAATGAATTAATATGCATAAAATAAAGTGGTTCATATAAGATTTTGGCTCAAAAATATCACAGACTCCATTGTAAATAATTAACATCAGTTTTATAAAGATTTCTTTGAGGAATATGTGCAAAATGGTTACCCAATCATAATTATGAAAATATGTAAATATGCAGGTACAACTACTTTGCACCAAGCCCCTAAATTTGGCTATTCATATTACATACACATTATTAAAGATTATCAGCAGTTGGTAAATGCTACAAAAATAAAGATAAACTCTGAAAATATACATCTTTGGTCATAATACAAAAATATTATTTTCAACATAATGACTGCCATTTATTTCATTCACTGCATCAATGAAGGTTATGTCTCCATACTTCATTTTTTAAATACATTTGCATCTCTTTTTGGTATAAAAAATTAAACATGTAATTAGACCAAAACATGCTACAATTGTTCATTTTTTACTAAAAATTTAATGTATAAGTAAAATTATAGCAAGTGGTTATTAATTTTTCTTATTTTGGTATATAATAAATTCATTTTGATGTTTTGCTCATTTGAGGTTAGCAAATTCTGTAACATTGGTCAGGTATATTTTTAAAAGGAGTATCACATTTTTCATTTCTTTCACAATGATTTCTAATATGTTTAGCTTTATTACTTTAATCAGAACTAAATTGAATATACACAATGCAAAATAATTCATCGAAATTCCTTCCTGGAGTTTAGTTTTTTCATGTTTGCAAATCACATCAACAATTGTTTCTATTGGTACTGCTGGCAGTTCTGATATCCAATCATTTATGATGAAAATATAATGAAAATTTCTCACATCTATCACACAACACAGGTTTCCAACCATGAGGCGCTTTTGGCTAAAATGAAGGCACTAGAAACACGCAGACATAAAGTTGTTTATCATTCCTAAATAATAGAATCATCATTTCTTCTTCTTTTTTCCTTTTTTTCCCTTTTTGCCTTTTTTCCCACCGCCCCCACCACCTTCCCAACCAAAGCCCCGCATATCAAGCGCTTGTGGAGCGTCATGCGCTATATAATACAAATTTTCCATAGCAGGTTGACTTAGAATGTCTACTTCAGTCTTCTCTCCCTTTACTGCCTTTGCTGATCCCTTCGCTGACTTCTTCCCCTTCTTACCTCCCTTCTTACCGGACTTCTTCCCCGACTTTTTACCCTTTTTTCCACTTTTCTTTGGCTGTAAAGATGGAGAAGTTTTGATTAAAATATAGACTACTAGTTCAGAATCATAAATTTTACAATTTTACAATTTAAAACATTATTGTTTTTATTAAAATAAGAATTATTAACAAACTAGAAATGTGTCGTCACGCCACAGATGCCCCCGCATGCAACCAAAATTTCAGATGTTATATTATACAGTAACAAGAGCTGTCGGAAGGACAGCACGCTCGACTATTCTAAGTGCTTGATAGTAAAAGAGCCTTGATAATGTTAAATTTTTTAAGTTCACAAAAGGGCTAATTTTTTTTTATAAATTCAAGTTATAGGCCTTGGAGAGAGTCTAATTATACAGTATTGGCTTGACTATTCGGAAGGTAATGTCACAAGGGCGTTTTATTGAGTATAATAATACTAATTACCTATGAATACATAAATTTGACAGAAAAGGTACAAAGGCTTGTTATTAAGATGTTTTATTAAGTAAATCACAGCTTTATTATTATTAATGCTTAAATTGTCCCAAAAAAGGCAAAAACCCTTCAGTAGTTATTGAGATAACAGCTTACAAGCAAAACTTTACCATGAATTTCTAAGTTAAAAAAGGGGAGAAAAATCAGCCTAAATGCAAGATAGAATTATGGATCTTTGTCAGTGAACTACAATTATGACTCTAAATGCATATGTGAAGTTTTAAATAAATATCTTTAATAGTTATTGAGATATGTAAAACTTGCATGTAAACATTAACCAAGAGACTAAGTAGAAAAGGGGATATGAATCAGCCTTAATGCAAGATAGAGTTATGGAACTTGGTCAGTGACATACAAGTATGACCCTCCAATTATGACCCTACGTGCATGTGTAAAGTTTCAAGTAAATATCTTTGAAGACCTTTAACCAAAATTTCTAAGTTCCAAAGGGGCATTATTCTGTCAATATTGTAGGCAGAGTTATCCAACTTGTCAATCTGATGTACCTTGTTACTATAAATAAGTATTGTAAGTTTCAATTGAATATCTCAAGCAATAATTGAGATATTTGACTTTACAAAAAACTTAAACCAAAATTTTTAAGTTAAAAAGGGGCATAATTCTGTCAATATTGTAGGCAGAGTTATCCAACTTGTCAATCTGATGTACCTTGTTACTATAAATAAGTATTGTAAGTTTCAATTGAATATCTCAAGCAATAATTGAGATATTTGACTTTACAAAAAACTTTAACCAAAATTTCTAAGTTAAAAAGGGGCATAATTCTGTCAATATTGTAGGCAGAGTTATCCAACTTGTCAATCTGATGTACCTTGTTACTATAAATAAGTATTGTAAGTTTCAATTGAATATCTCAAGCAATAATTGAGATATTTGACTTTACAAAAAACTTTAACCAAAATTTATAAGTTAAAAAGGGGCATAATTCTGTCAATATTGTAGGCAGAGTTATCCAACTTGTCAATCTGATGTACCTTGTTACTATAAATAACTATTGTAAGTTTCAATTGAATATCACAAGTAATAATTGAGATATTTGACTTTACAAAAAACTTTAACCAACGCAGACGCGGACGCGGACGCCGACGCCGACGCCGGGGCGACTACAATAGCTCTCATATTCTTCGAATAGTCGAGCTAAAAACCCGCTTTACGACCAACCCGTTTTCGAGACCAACCCGCTAATACGAACGATTTTTTAAAGACCCGATTTATTTATTCTTTATTTTAATGGTCGCTAACCCCGATTTTGAGACCACCCCGTTATTCCGTAATACGACCAGTAAATGCAGTCCCATTTCGTAAATTCTGTACATTTGGAAACCCATTAATACGACCGCGGGCACTTTCTCACCTTGATATTGACATGCATGTATATTGCTGAAATCTTTTTGACACGTGATGTAAACAATAGTTGTCCTAGTTTTACGACATGTATTTAGTTTCAAATTTGTTTGCACAAATTATTTTTTTCATTTTAAGTTCAAAGCCCTTAAAACTATTCAATGTTAACACACAAAGTTCAAGGCACTGAAACTATTCAGTGTTAACCTCTTGTAAATTGCATATTGCATATTTGTAGCCAAAATAATGGCTATCTACAGTTCCACAAAAGTGTGCAGAAACTGAAAATTCAAAATTTTTCCAACATTCAAGAAAGATAACTTTGTCCAAAATCAATGAACCACAACTAAATTCAAACTTGAACTGCTTATTCCTAAGATGTATGTATCTATATATCAAATTTGAGTTGAATGTGTACAACCATTGGGGAGATAATGAACGGAAACTTCTGATTTTTTTTTTCAAAGTTCAAGAGGGATAACTCTGTCAGCTATGACCAAATTGGAAATTGAGCAATGCATTCTTATGATATATCCATATCTTTAATTTGAGTTGAATATGTACAAGTTCTGTTGGGTATATTAATGAATGTGAACTGAAAATTTCCTTTTTTTCCCCAAAGTTTAAGGTGCATAACTCTGCCAAAAATCATCAAACCATGACAAAATTGATGTATCCATATGTCAAATTTGAGTTGAATATGTAACACTGTTGGGGAGATAATGAACAGAAACTGAAAATTTCATATTATTTTCAAAGTGAAAGGGGCAAACGCTGCAAAAAATCATTGAACCATGACCAATTTTAATTTGGCCTGCGCATTCTTTTAACATATCCATATGTCAAATTTGAGTAGAATGTGTAATACTGTTAGGGAGATAATGAACGGAAACTGAAAATTTCATATTATTTTCAAAGTGAAAGGGGCAAACGCTGCCAAAAATCATTGAACCATGACCAAATTTAAACTTGACCTGCGCATTCCTTTGACATTTCCATATGTCAAGTTTGAGTTGAATGTGTACAACCAATGGGGAGATAATGAACGGAAACTGAAAATTTCATATTATTTTCAAAGTAAAAGGGGCAAAACTCTGCCAAAAATAATCGAACCATGACCAAATTCGAACTTGACCTGTATTTTCTCATACATATCCATATGCAAAATTTGAGTTGAATGTGTGCAACCATTACTAAGATAATGAACGGAAACTGATGATGACGGAATGATGGAACAGGGTAACACTATATGCCCCCAGCATATATGGCGGGGGCATAAAAATAAAATTTAGAACATTTTAAGATTGTAACATACTGGTACTCTGTACAATTTTCTTTTTTTTATAAAGATAAAAACACTAAAAAAATGTAAAGTTTGCTTAGAAAACCTCCAATCGCCAAGTTACACAGAATCCATGACTGTTTGTATAGTTACTGTAAATTCCCCTCAACCGGGGAATACTGCAAATCCCCCTGACAGGGAAACACTACCAAATTCTGAATTTTCAAAATTGTTTTTGATAAATCTTTATGGTTTCTGCATGCTTAAATCAAATATTTGTTGTGTTTATCATGCTGGTCAATGGAATGTTTGATATTTTAAAAACAATTTGTAAACTTGGTCTCTTCTATTAAGGACTAATGTTTGTCAATCATCAGGTAATTGAATAAAGTAGAATTTATAAAAGACTTCAATCTTTAATATCTAATCTATATCATTACAAATGAAAAATCTAAACAGTAAAGACATTGATTTAAAATAGTAATTCTGCCTTCATTTTAACAGCTGACGAAAAAAGCATATCAAATATTGTAAATACAGAAGATAAAATACAAAATTAATGATATAAAAAAAGTTGCTCCAATTCTATGTTACAGGATCATAAAAATTATTACCATTCTAGATTCGTGACTTGACGGGCGAGTATTGAACTCATCTACTGTCAAGGCCATAGGCCTGTGTCACAAAACCTGTAGGCACACTACAAAGGAAACCAAGTCCTTTGTAGGTCCTCCTACAGTTAAAATACTTTTGAGACCAAACCCTCTTACACTTGCACTGCATGTACAATCTGAAAATATAATTAAATATTTTACTATTGTATTATAACTAAGATGCAGTTAAAAATGAAATAATTTACTTATTAGTTTTCATATTCTGTGTAGCAAAGCTTTAAGTCTTTGACAACAGTTGAGTGGCCTCCTGAGGCTGGGAAAAATTCAGCACTTTTTCAAAACTTTCTCTTTGAGCGGCCTGTGCAAATTAATTATCAAACTAATACAGTATGAATATCCCAGCATAATTCTTTGTATCCAGTTATGAAGCTATATCACTTTTTTCTCCTTAGAATGAAAACTAGAAATGTGTCCAAAGGACATGTGTGCCCCGACATTCCACTGTTTTGTCAATCTTATGACTCTATAGGTCAAATACTTTTTGGGCTACATGTGCCACAAGTTGAAAACTAAAAATCTTAAGGGCAAGAACTTTACAAATACTGAATAAATCCACAAGCGACCCCAAAGTGCATAATTACACATGCTGACCGACATTCTTGTAAACTTTCAGGCCTAAAGGTCTAATACTTTTTGAGTTATGCACGAATAAGTTGTAAATTGCAAATTTATAATGAGTCAAGGGCAATAACTCTACCAAAACTGAAAAAAATCCACATGCAAAATCCAAGGTGCATAGCTTCACAGTGAGGTTGATCATTATTTCAGTTAAGTTGGTAGATTCTAACTCAAGCACTCAAGTAACAAATAACACAACATAATGAAACAGTTTTTACTAAGTCAAGGGCAATAACTCTACAAATACTGGATAAATCTACAAACGAAACCCCAGGTGCACACCTTCACATGCTCATCAACACTCCTGTAAAGTTTAATGACCCTGTGTCAAATACTTTTTGAGCTATGTGCGACACAAGTTGATAATTGCAATTTTTTTACTAAGACAAGGGCAATAACTCTAAAAATACTTAATAAATCCACACGAAAATACCCAGGTGTACAACTACACATGCTGATCAACATTCCTGAAAAGTTTCATGACACTAGGTAAAATACTTTTGAGCTATGTGTGACACAAGTTGAAAATTGCAAATTATTTACTAAGTCAAGGGCAATAACTCAGACAAACTTCACAAGCGAAAACCCAGGTGCACAACTTCACATGATGAGCAACATTCCTGTAAGATTTCATGACTCTAGGTCAAATACTTTTTGAGTTACTTGCGACACAAGTTGAAAATTTCAAAATCTTACTAAGTCAAGGGCAATAACTCTAAAAATACTAAAAATATCCAGATAAAAATACCCAGATGCACAACAACACATGCTGATCAACATTCCTGTAAAGTTTCATGACTCTAGGTCAAATACTTTTTGAGTTACATACGACACAATTTGAAAATTGCAAAATTATACTAAGTCAAGGGCAATAACTCTAAAAATGCTAAATAAATCCACATGAAAATTTCCAGGTGCACAACTACACATGGAAGAAATGACATCCTGATGATCAATGATATTTTAGTGGCTTGATTGAGCCTGTTCATGAACGGCAATGAAATGTGCAAGGTGCTGTCCACACCCTCTAGCACCAGCTTAAGCAGTATTCAACATTTAACATGAACTGGTAAAATTTGGAATTTTGAAACATCCGCAGATGGGTTCATATGGTGGTTATCATGGAAACTTCAATGTGGCATGTTAGTGCCATTCCATGGAAGGCATATGATCTCCAAGGTAAAAAAAATACAGGAAGCCTCAAGAGGTACAGATTCAACACTGAAGTGAGTTAAATCCCTTAATTTAGTTTTTCACATTTTCTAGACTAATTTAATATCAATAATATTGTTTTGTGTTATATCATCTTCAGCTGGAGGCAATCAGTATATAATATCATTCTTATGTAAATTCAATGGTGTAGTGTCTTTTTATAAAAATAAAAACATTAAAAAACTAAGTCAGTATGTTCTAAAAGGTAAAGCAAGGCATTTCTGTAAAATATAAACTGTAAACAAACCTGCATGCTTGAAAGCCAAAATCAAATGTCTAGAAATTCATATCTGACTGAATTTTATAATTCCAGCTACTGTGTCTATAAACATTCAAGTTAAAAGCAAGTTTTTTTCTCACAATTTTAATATATCTACATACCAGTAAATCATGAAAAAGAAATAAATTTTGATCAATAAAAACCAGGGCCAAAAGTTGCCTAATCTATTTTTCAAATAACCTATTGAATTTCAATTATTCAATGAAATGCTGAACTCTCTTTAAGAATTGAATTCAAAGAATTGAATTCAAAGCCTTTTCATGCTGCCAAAAAGGGGTGACTTTAAATTAACATCTTAATAGCATTACGGGCGTTTAACGACATAGAAAAACTACTTATTCAAATGACATAAGTATATTTAATCCATGAGACTGTTTGAAGTCTTTTTAATGCATTGAGATATTATACAATAGTGCTTAATGCAATACAAAATCTGTCCACATAAAAATAACAAGATAATGTCACAATTAAGTTTTAATTTCCATTACACAGTAAACTATGGTACATTAAATCTTGTATGTAATTATAATTGAAGTCCGACCAATCATTAATCATGAAAGGGACTGAATAATCATTATGATCCAGTAGTCAGGAGGGGACTAAATTCCTCTATTCCCAGCTATTTTTGCTAATTACTTAATTCTTAGCCTGCTGGCAGCAAAAGATTCTACCCATACCGCCATTGATATTTGAGCTGTCTATTCATGGACTGGTCTGTTTGCTATTTAGTCAAGTAATATGATGAATGGTTTTTACCAGATTGAAAGATGGACAAGTTCATTTCAGATATTTAGTGTTACATAAGGTTATTTAAATACAAATCTTTTTTGTTTTGTTGTTGGTTCTTGTACACAAGGCTATTTAATTCTATTATTAAGAAATGACAATTGGGCTTCTTGCAAAAAAATCTAGAATTATTGTAATACGTGTAAATACTTTTGAAACAGATGCTTGTCACACAGTTAGAATTCAAGCTGAGTTATGTACAATGACTTGTTTGTGCCACCAGTATTATAAACGGCAAAACCAGTTTGAACTTCATGTGTAGTCTGACCTGGCTCATTACTGTTTTACAGTTTTACAATTTTGATAAAGAAATCATTCCAATCAGAGGAACTTGAAATTTAATCAATTCATCACAAAATATAGTATATTAATGATATAGCCCTGTATCTCTATAATCGATTATAGAGTCTAAGAGATAAGGGCTATACATGTATCATTAATATACCTATATTTTGTGATGTATTGATTAAATTCCAAGTTCCTGACTGCTCCAATCAACTCATAAAACTGACAATTCTAATATAGCACAGGTCCATATTTTATATGTTTTAAAAGTATTAAACACGGACTATATACCATTATACATTATATCCTTAAAAACTGGTCAATACAAATTCCCGTAAAATTATGACTATTTTCTTACATAGATTCTCTTTGTATTTGGAGACTTGACCAGTAGACTGGGAACATAATTTTAAGATCCCTTCATTTCTTACATTAAATGTCATAATATTACATTGTCAATAAGTTAACATAAAAACTATGTTATAGCAAATAAGTTCACTAAAGTTAAAATTTAAATAAAAATAAAATTAAAAAAATAATTATCTTGTGTTTTTCTTAAACGCATGCTATCATGTACAATGTACTACAAATAATTTCAGTTTTAAACAAATTTCATATCAAACTGTATTAAATCTATAGATATATATTCTTTTGAAATATGAGTAACTGGTGAGTAAAAAATATGTTTAAAACTTGTAACAATATATATATATACCAAAAACCTAAATAAAAAATCAATTTAAACAAGAATAAATGAAAGAAATTTAATATTGTAAAAACCAAAAGCTGTGAAATTTTAATAAAATATACATGATATAAAATTTCACAAAGTCATTATTATTCTTAAAAACTATGGCACGGAAAAGCATTTACAAAAAAATGTTAAAGGGTTATTGTATTCATAACAGTTAAAAATCACTTTGTCAATTTTGTTTAAATTTTAAAGTAATATAAGTTTTTAATATTTACACAAGCGAATAAATGTATTGTAAAGAACTGTTTAACTTTAATATGTCACCTTTATTGAAAATCTTCACATGGCTTAAAGTGGTGAGTAAACATTGACATCTTATTATGACAAGACTGTCAAAATTTGTACACTGATATCATACAAAAAATGGATTATTTTCTTTATTCAGATAACATATCCCTTGATCATATGGCTTCAAAGATAAAAAACTCTCCTAAAAGAAAACATAGCACTTGCAATTTATCATAGTACTCAACATTGTTTGTTATTTGTAAATTTTTAGCTAATCTTAAATTACTTTAACCTTTACTGAGATAGATTTAATTGATAAACTTGTCTCTACTAAGAAATTGTAACTATCTGTTACAGTTTTATAGAACCCCCCCCCCCCCCACGCCCCCAAATTGAGCA
This sequence comes from Ruditapes philippinarum, assembly GCF_026571515.1. Lineage (NCBI taxonomy): Eukaryota > Metazoa > Mollusca > Bivalvia > Venerida > Veneridae > Ruditapes > Ruditapes philippinarum. Next base: position 23,610 of record NW_026855042.1, read on the forward strand.
GACATGTAGTCTAAAGTCAAACATAATCATGTAGCACAACAGCCTGAATAACACAAAAAGTGTTCAGCGTTATACATTAGGTTATAGTAATTTGTAACCTTGTTTATAGATAGCTTAAGCAAGGCTCATTTGACCGTACTTCTAACTATAAATATATCATTAAAATTGATATAAACTACATTCCTAATCTGTTTGAACTGAGACTTCTCTAAATTCTGCTTTCAAAAAAAAACAAAAAACTTTTATTCAAGAAAAGAATTCAAAAAATCTTAACAAAAAACAATCATTAATCACAAATATTTCTCCAATTTTTTAAAACTTAAAAAAAAGGCAAAAGAATTTGTCTATACACTTTTATTCTTAAATGTTTCCTTTTCTTAAGTAAATATACATTTGGTGCAATAATCTGAGTAAAGACTGAGTTATTAAAGAATGAAGGAGCATTTATCATTGTAATTAAGTTTGAATTCATTGCCCTGTCAAGATAATGGCAGTTAAAGACAAACAAATTTCCTATGATCAATATCCTCATATCTTTATAGCGGTAAATACTTAAAAAGTAATAAATCAGTCTTGCCTTTACCGGTATCTCTGCTACTACACAATGTATTCTCGAAATCATATTTATATTAAATAACCATAAATGTTCCAGCTCACATATGAGTACTATTCTGTTTTCTGAATCAAAAATTGGTTTTCTAAGGGTTAAAATTAGAAATCTCATTGATAAGTGACATCTCTGGGGTTTGTACTCGCAGTGACTGCTGCCATTTTTTTGGGCCCAAACAGACAGATGGGACCTCATTAAGCATAGACTACAGACAGACAGACAAACTATTGAAAGAAAAAATACAAGACTATAGAAATACTCTAGACTAAGATAGTAAATTTTACCCTCAACCATTACATTAAACGCTTTTCAAAGAGTATTTGTTTAAACAGATAATATAGTATATGTTTAAAAGCAAAATAATAAACTTCATGCATTAGTATATAAAGGAAATAATTTACATTTCTATTTTTGTGTAAAAAATATTTATACACACATTAAAAACAAGAACTGTCGGAGGACAGCAACCCTCTTCTTTTCGAAAAGTTGTCACAAGGATGTTTCATTGAGTATAATAATGCTTACCTATATGAATACATAAAATTGTCCGAAAAGGTACAAAGGCTTAATTGTTATTAAGATGTTTTATGGAGTAAATCACTGCTTTATTATTATGAATGAATAAAATTGTCCCAAAAAAGGCACAAACCCTTCAGTAGTTATGGAGATACCAGCTTACAAGCAAAACCTTTACCAATAATTTCTAAGCCAAAAAAAGGGGCATAATTATGAAAAAAAACAAATCAAGAGTTATGGGACTTGTGCTAATCATGTAGGATAATCACAGAGAACAAGTTTGTGAAGTTTCAATCTATTCCCTTCAGTAGTTATGGAGATACCAGCTTACACGCAAAAACTTAACCACAGGTACACCTGAAGCCGACGCCGACAAATGGGTGACTCTTGAATTCATGTTCAAAAAAATTATAAAGATGATTTTCTTTGTTTTTTTTATTTTATATAAACTTGTTCCAAAGAAAAAAGAAAAGAAATATAAAATTAGGTAAATATTTTACTCTAAGCAGTTTGTGTGAATTACATCATACAATTACAAGTTCTCATGATGATGTTGTTCCACAGTGTCATGGCCGACATACAGGTAGGTTGTTGTAAGTCATGTTTCATAGTGAAATAGGTAATTTGATGTTTAAATGTATAGATTCATTTTGAATATTATCTGCAGAATTATTTGTTTTAAGTGTATTTGTGAACTAAAATGAGGTAAATGGAATGTGTGTTATTCTCAGGGTTTTCGCTGTAGCTCACCAATGGCGCCAAATGTGACAATGTATTAATTCTGGCGCATAAAATCTTTAATTGGAGAATCTAACTGGTGCCATGAAGAGAAAAATATCCTACAACTAGTACACTTAAAAGTCAATAAGTGGTTGGTTAATTACATAAGCAGCCCAGATGTAAAAGGTCACATGCGATTAGTTTGTTTATCAAACTGTATCATTAAATTGTGTGACACTTCGGGAACATGTCGAGATGAGAGTGTCAATGTGTTAATTGGAACAATTTTACGTCTTTAATCCCTGACTTAGAGCACTGTTAATTACACATGTGGTCAACTGGTGTAAGTAGCAAATTTGAGATGTTGACAAAAATTAAACTTTAGGTAAGTTGACTCGACTCAAGAGACTAAAAATAATTACAGATTGAAATATTAAATTGGGTGACAATTAAGATAATAATTTCACTAATGATTGATTTGAAGCCACTATTTACTGTGTTAACAGTGTTAATATTTTCATATCTAAATGTATTTACTCGGTGAAATATATTCCGATCGGATCTTACACTCAGAACTAAACAAATATCCTCTATGTAATCATAATGAAATAATGATATAACTTCTAGCTTATCTTTACAAAGATAGGCATGTCTCCGTTTCAGAATTACTGGCTCCAACTTAGGAGCCATTGTCACCAACTTTTTCTGATTGGCGAATTTTCTGGCGCATACTAAAATTAACACGGAGAGAACCCTAATTTATCTATCTTCCATATAGTCAAACCCCTGCTGGGGACCTAGACTTGATGTGCGTCAACTGACAAGAATGTTAGTAAAAGAACTGAAATAAAAGAATATAAAAGTAATGGAAATGAGTATATTGTTAAAAACAGGTTAAAAATAGAGAAGGTATTTTAGGGAGACTTATGTTCAATCCGGATTACAGCCAGACTGAACTCGGGGCCAGACAAGTTCATGATATCAGGTGGTAAAGCATTCCAGTGGACTATTGTTCTTGGGAACAATGAATATTTATAGTAATCAGTTTTAGTTTGGACTTGTTGGAATGCATGGGGATGGGATGTTCTTGATGATCTTGTAAGAGGGACGATATATTTTGGGAATGGGATAGCCACCTGGTCATGCAAGATGTTGTGAAACATGACCAGCCGTTGGTCAATACGCCGAAGGTCAAGGCGCCTCCATTGAAGGGAAGTCAACATGTCAGTGACACTCGACATACGGCCAAAGTCATGTTTGACCCACCTAGCAGCCCTTCTCTGGACGGACTCTATCTGGTCAATGAGAGTTCCTGTGTAGGGGGACCAGACCGTGAAGCTATACTCAAGCTAATTCTGCGGTGCATAGAAAAACCCGAAAGCACCAAATAGCACCGAAAAAACGGAAAGCACTCGAATTTCTCATAAAAACAAATGAAAACTTTATTTTATTGGTTACCAATCGATTTATAAGATCAAAATCTTTCAGACAAGTCATTTTCACCCCTAATCCTAAAAGTTTTAATTATAAACCTTTTTCTTTTATCACATTCTTAAAAATTTATACCAAAATGAATCATCTATCATTTTGATTAGCGAATTAATCTCATATCATGCACATGAAAGTATTTTCCGCTGAACTTTTAATTTCATTTATAATAAAAACTATCAAATGATATTCGTCACATCCTCGCGGAAATATGTGACAATAGTCTTATTTTCAATGACATTGTTAATTACAAACCTTTTATTTGAATTGTGAATTTTTACATGTGAAAGAGCATTTATATTCATTAATAATGATATAGAACATCATGTATGTTAATTTACCATTTTAAATCCATCAAAATCGGTGAACTTTAGCTCCAGGAAGTGTATGTGTTGTCAGTAGTTACAACTACTTCCTATATATAAGACTGGTATGCTAATAATTTTCAATTGAGTTCCAGTCCATAGTTAATTCGTTCATGCGCAGTACAAACTTCCGAAATACCAAATTTGGGGGAACATTTCAACGTAGGACTTTTTTGATTATCTTGAACGATTTTTAAATTTTATAGAATGAATATTTAGCCTTTACATAGGTCTTTAAAGAATAAACATAACAATATATTGTTCATAGGAAATGGTGCCGCTAAGGTATTGAAAATATCACCTTTATAAGTTGAAAAATTGTGTTGATTGTCTCCCGTGAGTGTGTCCCCTTGGTTTCTTTTTTCCTTAATAAACCGAAAGTAGATTAAAACTGGGTCATTATTTTGTTTATGTTTACAATGGTCACTGACTGGGTTCATTCATTCATTGACATATGGTTGAATATTGATGATTCTATGAGTTTGATTGCTGTAATTAAACTGTTAAAGTCGTTACCAATACGATTCTTACTCAAGTTACTGCAATTATGAAATTAGGGCTATTAAGTAAGATATTCAAATTCAGTCAACAAGTTATTAAAACAGATCTGATTTAACTAGTTTAATAGAATTTTCTCATCTTCCTAATTTTCAAGGCAGATATTCACGAGTATGATGAAATAGTGTAAACTGATTTCTTGGTATCAGATGATACTTTATTTACATTTGTTTGCCATTTTTGTGTCTTGTCTCCTCAAAAGACAAAGACTGGATAATATGCTCACTTATTGTGTCTTTGCCGTCATCTTTTGAGGGTGCTGACAGAAAGACATGATATATTTTTCGCAAAATAACTTATTTTAAGTATATTTTAATAGACGATGACTCAAAAGAATTTTACCTGCCGACATGATAATTCTTCTGCGTCCTATATTTGTTCTGTCATTGTAATGTTGCCTGAAAAACTGAAAGGCTAGACACAATAATTGACCAATTTATCAAGTTGTCTTGTCCCCACACCAAAAGTCAAAGTTATAATTGACTGGGGCATCATCAACTATTTCAAATTATTTTGACTGAGAATTATCTCGCAGGAATGGCATGAAGGAAATCAGTCATTGTTTTAAAATTAATCATTAATCAAAGGTTTGTTATTTTGAATTTGATAATGATGATTTGATTTTTATCCACTTTTCAGACAAAGAAATGGGTCAAATTTTGATGCTTTGAGAATGAGTCAATATCCACTTGTTGATGAGTCATCTGCAGCTGTATCCATGCTGCCTAATGATGATCGTCCAGCCAACCCAGCAGCTAACTCAACCAGTATTCTTGAAAAGAAAACAGACTTTAACATTCTTGAGAAACTCAAATATTTGAGAGATAACAAGAAGTATTGTGATGTCATTCTTGAAGTTAGAGGAGTCCAGTTTGTCGCACACAAAAATGTACTTGCCTCATGGAGTCCAGTTTTGGGATCAAAATTGTACAGTGATGATCCAAAAGTTTATAAAGATCACATTGTTGTTTTCTATGACAATAGTGAGGTTTTCTCAGATCTGCTTGACTTCATGTACAATGGTTATGTTGCTCCAAGAGAAACAAATTTTCTGCAACTTCTACACTTGGCAGTAAGTTTTCAAATTGAAACTTTGAAAAATTACTGCGAAGAGTTCTTGAGATGTAACCTTCACTTAGGAAATTTTGTCAGTACATACTTTCTAAGCAGAAAGTTTAAACTGGAGACTTTAGAAGAATACATTGTTGGCTTCTTACAGCTGAACCTGTCCGATGCAGTGAAACAAGGAGAGTTTCTGTCTTTGAAAGCAGAAAAGTTCAACACTTTTTTATCAGAAGGTTGGATGAAAAAAATCAAGCCTGAGATAAAGCTGTTTCTGATTATAAGTTGGGTAGGGTATGATGTACAGGAACGTGAGAAATACCTTGTTGTTCTTCTTGGCCACATCGATTGGTCAACTGTTGCAAATGACTTTCTCCTGGAGATTAATAGAACAGAGAATTTCTTCACTACTCATGAATCTAGTCTTTACTTACTTCTACAAACTTTGTTTAGTGCTGGAATCCCACTTGGTCCATATAAGGAAGTTTTTCCACAGCTGAGACAAAACCATTCAGCCATTTTGAAGGAAGTTGTTCATACAAATCTGTTAAAAATTGAGACTGAACAGTTCAACCCAGTAACAATATCAGTAAAATTTAGGCCATTCATGAAAGACTCTACAGTAAATACTGACAATTCGCAACTTCCTTGCAATTTGAAAGAAACTGCAATCAATACAGATGTAAATAGTCTTCATTTTCAAGAATCTGAAAAAGAAATTGTACCAGCTGTAGAACAGTCCACGCTTATTGAAGAACAAACTTTTGTTAACGAAACTAGCAAGTATGAGCAGTTTGAAACATTAGGCGATTTTATTGAAGCAGAGATTCATGAAATGAACCAAAAAGAAAAAGAAAGAATGATTTTGAAAGAGCACCAGGAAGAAGCATCTGAAACACTTATAGATCTGAAAGAAGAAAAGGCTCCTGCAAAGAAACTTGAAAAGAAAACAGCCAGACGCTCAAATCGTCAGCTGAGTAGAAAGAAAGCTTCTGAAGCCTATAAGGACTTTAATGATGAGAATGACTTACAGAATGTAGCTGTTAAAACAGCTGATAAAGAGGTTTATGTAGCAGTTATTAGTGCAGAAACAGTTATAAACAAGGTAGAGCCAGAAGAAGTGGAAGATGAAAGTAAGGAAAAAGAGAATTATGAAGATTTAAGTACTGAGGAATCAGAGGAAAGTCTAAGTGGTGATGAAGATGCTGAAGGTAATAATAAAGTAGAAAGGAGTATAGTGAAGGGGAGACAATCTGGGAGGAGTATACGGAAGGGAAGAAAAAGAAGAGAATCAGATCCTAATGTTAAAATCATTGTATGCAAGTATAACAACTGTGCTTACATGACAAAATTCACAACAAGAATGGAGAAGCATATAAAAACAGCCCATGAGGCATCATTTGATCTAAGGTGTAATCTCTGCCAGTTTGAAACTAAAGAAGTAAGGAAATATAACAAGCACATGAAGGATCATTTTATTGGACCGCCTTTCACCTGTGATTATCCTCGATGTACCTACAGTTCGGACAAGATTCAGCCAATGTTAACACACCGAGCAATTCATTCAGACGAGAGGCCATTCACCTGTCACTGTGGAATGAGATTTAGGACAAACAACACACTTATTGCCCATAAAAAGGTTCATTTAGGTAATTGCTTTTAAATAATGTATCAACTGAAATGGTTTTTTTTTTTAAGAAGGACAAGGACCAAGTCACATAGGATTTTTCGTATTTGTAATTTTTGTTGAGGTATTTAAGTTTGATTCCAGTAAAAAAATACAGGAATGAAAGATATCAGTTTTATATAAAACTTGTTTGATGAACTTAAACTATTGTAAGGTATAAGGTTTGAAGTTAGACTTTAGATATAATTTTACTTTGTCCATCAAGCACATATTTGGTTCAAACCCTAGGGGCAAGCTGTTGTTTTCTTAGGCAATAAACTTTTCACTCATTGCTCAGTAGTGATTGGTGCCAGGAATGAGTTTGAGAGTGTGTCTATAAAGTTATAGGTTCCTACACAAATAAGTTTTGAATTATTGATATATTTTAGTAATATGAAATTGTTTTGTTACAGGAAAGAAAGATTACACATGTCCAGAATGTGGTGTATCATTTGCAACAAGGAATACTTTAAGTCAGCACAGTGTCAAACACAGTGATATGAGACCCTATCTGTGTGACTTATGTGGATTTTCTACCAAGTTTCAATCACATCTGATAGCTCATAAAAGGATACATACAGGTAGTTCTAATATATATTTTTTCATGAACTTTGTCTTTCAGATAATGCTTGTTTTGGACATTGTATGCTCAAGTACCATTAACACTCGTTAAAACTGAGTCAGAATTATGTTATTAAAATGAATGAAACCCTATAACATAAGTTATAACCAAAAGATTTCAGTTAAGTTAATTTTTGTTTGCTTGCGCATCATAGTGCATTCATGGGAATATGCTTGGGCAATTATTTGAAATGCAGGAAAGAAAAGTTCTATTTGAAATTGCCAAGGATTGTTTAAGCGCAGGCATAAGGATCGACTTCTATTGCCTTATTGGGCTATTTAGATTTGAAATGTTTTTATACGCCCAAAGATTCTTTATGACATAGTATGGCTTGGTCCCTCTGACTTTTGAAGGATGTCAATAATTGTGTTTATTCCCCTATGTTTTTAAGCAAATTTTCATTGTAATTATTGGTTTTTGCAAGAAAATTTTGAAGGATTTTAATGATTGTGTTAATACATGTATGTAATGTCATAATGAATTAGTTGTGAAAATATATTTTTTGCACTAAGGAATATAGCATTATGCCTATGGAAGATTATATGTATGGATCATTCATATTGCAAAAGCAAATTTGAATTTGATGAGGCTAATTTGAATAATTGATTTTTGGACAGTAGTGTTTTTGTTAAGTCAAAATTAAATCAAATAAGTTCAAATTATTGTCTTCTATTGCTAATATGTATATTTTTTTCTTCACATTGTACGGAAAATTCATCATTTATTATATACTTTGAAATGAAATATTGAGAAATATTGATGAAATAAAATGCGTATTTTCATTTTCCGTATTTTCACTGTAAAAATTTATTTTTCACTGCAGTGAAACATATTTTCCGTATTTTCACTGGTGTCTTGCCGGACTACTTTCTTTTAAATTCTGCCAGTACTCAAAATTTAAGGGAAAGTCTTGCAAATTTTAATGTCCAGAAAGAGAAAAATGTATATAATAAACAGAAAATTCAAGTTTTTTCTATAAATACATGATTTATTTTCATCTTGTGGCATGAAAATTACCATATTTCACTCGTGGCTATCGCCACTCATGAAATATTTATTTTCATACCACTCGATGAAAATAAATCATGTATTTATAGAAAAAACTTGAATATCCTCTATATATTATTTTATGACAATTAAAACATCTATCTTATTCTTAAAGGCATATTAAATTTTCTGTGATACCTTCTTTAAAATTTGTCATCAGGTTTATATTGCCCCATTTCAGCGAAGCTCTTGTTGAATTAATGTTCTTATAATCATTATTATATGAAAAATTTTCAGGTGAAGTGTTCAAGTGTCAGTTCCCAAATTGTAGCTACTCTACTCCGAAAAGAAGTCAACTGAAAGCACATATGAGAGCTCACCTTGGTATACGAGCCCATGTTTGTGAGGTATGTGGTAAAACATTTATAGAACGAAGTCACTTGAAGCGCCATGAGAAACTTCACACTGATAATAGACTACAGTGCGAGAAATGTGAATACACAACAACAAGGAAAGATAAACTAAAAGACCACATGAAACGTCACCATAGTGGAGCAGCTATTGTTCGGACACCTAAGAAAGCTAAAATGATAACAACAAGTAAAATAAAGAAGTCTGAGGCAATAGAGGAAAACAGTATTATAAAACAAGATGAAGAAATGGAAGTAAATACACCTCTGATGGTGAAATGGGATCATGGGAGTTATTCTTTAGCTCAAGATTCCCAGGATTCATCTGTACAAGATGGGGATGCCGGACCTCTGTTGAATACAGACGGTGAATATTGCGTACTGAGAGAACAGTTAGGGACCGGAGAACCTATCCAACAGATACTAACACTCGATCAAATCAACGCCTCCATCAGTGCAGCAAAAGCATTGGGGTCTTCTAATATAGTGGGGCAAGCGACAAGTCCAATAGTTAACAGTGAGGCGGGACTGCAGAATCAATCTGTGACTGTTATATCATCAAACGTTCCATGCCTCAACCTTGTGTCAAATACAGATCATATTGATCCAGTTGTAAATGGTGCTATAGTGTCGTCTGGTACGGAAGCTACAGATCAAAATGGTCAGACTTATACAATTATACAAACATCAGCTGCCACGGCAAATCAGCAAGAATACGGAGGTCTTGGTGCATTCATGGCTTTGTTCTAAACCAGAAATTTGAAAGTATTAAATTATTTCTACGTGATTTTGAAATTGTCATTTTCATCATCTACATTGACAATCATACTGTTGAACAGTCATTTAGAGCTAGGCTGATTATTGAATCTCATTTTTTCAGGTTCATACAGCTTATTTAATTGTTTGTTGTATATATTTGTCCTTCATATTGATCTAAAAATGAGTTGAAATAATTATTGTAAGAATAAAATCCTATCTGACTTGTGACAGATTTTGTTCAAATCAGTTTTTTTAAGGTGTACAAATTTATACAATAATTAAGATGCTTTAGAAAGTGATGTACACATTTTCTATGTGTGGTTAAAAACCAAAATCCATGATTTACTTGAATTGAGTAATTTTGTTTATGTTTATACATGTATAATATGACTAATAGTATGTGATAATAGAATTTTTCTCTCAATCAATTCAATGATTTAAATTTTAAGTTGTTTTATATGTTTTTAATTATATAAAAAAAAAACAAATCCAGCATATGCAACTGGTAGTCTTTTATCTATTCCTTTACAATTTGGTTTCCACTGTTTAGTTTTAACCATTTGAAGGAAATTTAAACTACATGTACTTAGCAGAAATATTATCCATAATGAGATAATGTGCAGAGCACAGGTTTTGGCACTCGAGTCAAGTTCACACTAAATACAAATGTAGTAATGTATGAATTTCAAATTTCCTGTCTACTCTTTTGGAACCTATGGAGAAGGAAAACAAAATTATTTGGCCGAAATATTAATAGCACTAAGACAATCTGCAGGATTGCTTGGATCAAAGTCAAGGTCACACTCAAACTTCTTACATAAGTTTATATGTATGAAAGGGCCTATTATTTGAAATAGTATGTTTAACTACCTTCAAACTTTACAGTTTTGAATTCTTTCTGTTAAGATTGATATCATTAAAGGTATTATTATTATGCTCAAATTTGTTATCTGAAAAAACTGATTAATGCTATACAGTCTCTTTTTAAATGTAAAATAAACATCTTCTGTATACGCAAGATATACTAAGTTTTAATATTTGTGCTAAGAAGTACTGTTATAATATTATTTATACAAAAAACAAACATTATTGTAAAAATTTACCTCTTTCTTACACAAACATTTGTATCTCTAATAGTTGTTTTGTGGTAAGAGCTTAGTTACTTTGACTGTTTCTTATAGATTGGTGATCATGAAATAATCATACATTTAAGGTTAATAAGGCCCCTGCCCTGTGTTTCACTTATTATCATAATGATCAATAGGAACGTTCCGGCTATTATCTATAATAACCTTGGAAACAATACGAATTGAAAGTTAGAACTACTTCTACCACATGGTTTTATATGTAAACAGAAACAGAGTTTGCAATGTAAATCAAATGTATATATTTGACATCCAAATGAAAGAAGGTATGTTTCGGTACAATTATGATTGAAAATATGTCTTACAACATTTTTTAATTAAAAAATGCCCAGTGATGTACAACTTTAAACAAATGCGACTGAATGTCAACAGTTTTGCATTTTGTACTTCTGGTTCCTACAACCATAATAATGAATATATAAATAATATATGGTTTGCTTTTGTATGTATGAATTCACTTATTTTAGGTGGACTTTGACTTGATATATTGGAAATAAACTTGTCAACAACTCCCAGCAATAAATTACTATTTGTTTAGATGTTAAGTTTCTTAGCTTAGGTTAGACCGAAATACCGTATTCATTCTGTGTATTCATACTATTGTGTTTGAGGCCCTTATCCGAAAACTGACGGAAAGGGCCGAAAAGTTCGATTGTCATAATGAAAATAAATGTTAAACATGTTAAAGACAAGTTTAATGAAGGAGTCTCTTCTCAAATTGAAAAATTTATTTTTTAAACAAATTCAAATTCGGACGTATATAGCTGTGTGGTTGAAGTGCTTTTGTTTGATCAATGGTATTATTTTGAAAACTTCAATGTAAATTGACACAATATTTTTAAATGCAGTTACCACACCTTAATTACACCATGTTATCTCTTGTATAATTATGCAGTGATGTTTGTAATCTTGAATTTTAGATGAATTAAAAACTAAGATATATTGATATTTTAATTTTTACCTATGTATTGGAACATACATGACCTGTTTGTACTGTTATAATTTGTTGCTGTCTTATGTACATATTTGTCTTAAATTATTATGTTGAAGAAATAGAATTATTAAAAGTCTTCTTTATTCTTGTTTTTGCTGACATTTTGGTATGCACAATAATAAGCCCAGTTCTCAACAATTGTTCAGTTCTTTAATGCAAGTCAAGAAACTGTCAACTAAGTATTCCCTTTTCCAATTGCATTAAAAGTTTGAAGTTTTCATTTCAGTATCACTGCCAGTACAAAATTCAAATAAAAATGAATCCTTAAAGATTGCTTTCCTGTACTCTTTGTAGCGGACACCTGAGCATAAAATGCTCATGGTGAGCTTTTGTGATTACAATTTTCAATTTATCCATCGACGGTCAGTGCGTCTGTCATCAACTTTTTCAAACAACTACTCTGAAAGCACTGGGTCATATTTGATAAAAATTTACCTTGGATGTTTCTAGCACGAAGATCTACTACAATTATTTAAATAGTTCTGCTTCATTGAACATCTTGGTGAGTTTTTAGGTCAACTATTCGTATAATAATCGAGCTAATGCAGTCACCCATTTCTTGGCACGGTGTCCCTGTTGTAAAGTTTTTGCGTGTAAGCTGGCATCTGCATAACTACTGAAGGAAATAGTTTGACTTCGCACACTTGTTCTCTGTGATTATCTAACATGATTGGCATAAGCCCCATAACTCTGATTTGCTTTTTTGCATAATTATGCCCCTTTTTCAACTTAGAAATTCTTGGTTAAGTTTTTGCGTGTAAGCTGGTATCTCCATGACTACTGAAGGGAATAGATTGAAACTTCACACATTTGTTCTCTGTGATTATCTAAAATGATTGGCACAAGTCCCATAACTCAGATTAGCTTTTTTGCATAATTATGCCCCCTTTTCGACTTAGAAATTCTTGGTTAAGTTTTTGCGTGTAAGTTGGTATTGATTATCTAACATGATTGGCACATGTCCCATAACTGATTTTTTTTTTGCATACTTATGCCTCTTTTTCGATTTAGAAATTCTTTGTTAAGTTTTTGCGTGTAAACTGGTATCTCCATAACTATTGAAGGGTTTGTGCCTTTTTTTGTGACAATTTTATGCATTCATAATAATCAAGCAGTGATTTACTCGATAAGACATCTTAATAACAAGCCTAAGTTTGTACCTTTTTCGGTCAATTTTTTATGTATTCATATAGGTAAGCATTTATGATACTCAATAAAACACCCTTGTGACAACTCTTTTCGAATAGTGGAGTGTCGCTGTTCTCCGACAGTTCTTGTTAAAACTGAAATCTTTAAAAATCTTCTCTCAAAAAGCAAGGCCTAGAACTAATATATTTTGTTTTTATCACCATCTTATGTAATTCTACAAAAATTGTTCAAATCAAAGCCCTGGCCCTGCCAGAGGGTCTTGGCTTTTCCTTATATAGTAAATACTTCAAAAATCTTCTTGAAACCTGCAAGGGCTACATCTTGGATATTTAGCATGAAACATTATCTACTGGACCCTACAAAAGTTGTTCAAATTATAGCCCTTGTGTCAAAATTGACCTGCCATTGGGGCCATGCCTTTTTTCTTATATACAGAATGTTTATGTTTGTTTTGCTCCGTTAATATTAATATTCTCAAACAAAAATTTTCAAGGATACTATAGGCAAAAGTTAGCATTAAGATACTGAATAATCTTTTCCATTAGACTAGACATCCATCAAGTTTGACTTAGTTCTATACTGTTTGCTGCATAATTTTGTATCCCCATGACCATTTCAGAAAAGTTGCTGTACTTTGAGTTGTAGTTTAAGTACAAGAACAGTCAGATTCCTCAGACTGGGTATAAATAAGGAAGAATATGCAATAATGAGCTGCGTCACGACAAAACCAACATAATGGGTTTGCGACCAGCATGGATCCAGACCAGCCTGCACATCTGAGCAGTCTGATCAGGATCCATGCTGTTCGCTTACAAACACTATAGCTAGTAGAGAATCTGATATTTGAAACATTTTTCTTTTTTCTGACATTTCAGTTTGAAAGACTTCCCCTGATATTTTGCATTTTGGCTAAATTAAGAAGAAAGTCGTCTGTCAAGACACCAGTGAAAATACGGAAAATATGTTTCATGGCAGTGAAAAATAAATTTATACAGTGTAAAATACAGAAATAAAAATAAGCACTTTACTTTATAAATATATCTCAATATTTCATTTCTAAGTATAAAGTAGAAGATTCAACCACAATTCACCAAAGGATTAATAACTCTGTAAAACACTTATAACATAAGGAATATTACATATAAAACACAAGACAGAGAATGTCTACTTCTAGTTTTATTAGAAATCAATATTTTATTTATAGATATGTAAAAAAAAACTGATAAAATACAGTCTTCAACAAAGATGGCATGTATATTATGTAAACATAAATATATTTTCTTTAAAAAAAATTGATATGAGAATGTATAGGAATGTTAATAAATCATTGATATGTACAAAATATACAACCATTTAAAAGTATACCGGTGTAATGGACCGGTGTAAATGATGTCATGCTTCAATAAACAAATGAAAATTATGAAAACTGTAAAATCAAGATTTTCCCACAATTACATTGCACATTGTAATTTAAAACATTCCAACAGTTAACATAACATTTGTATTATTTTTTACAGCATATTATTTGATCTAGTTATCATTTTAATCAAGTTACTTTTAAAATTATTGAAAGTGAGAACTTGTTAAAAAGTTAAAATTATATGTATTAAAAATCATAATTTATATAAAGATAATGAAAGCAGATCTTTCAATAGTTACTTTTATTACCCCTCACTATTTTTGTAATGTTAATTTCCCATAGGCCAATGGGAGTTATTCTTACTGTTAATTCAAGTGTACCATGTGACTAAAAAAAATTCACAGTAAAAAGCTGAAAAATAAAAACCTAAAGAAATAGTGTCCCAATGAAGCAGGGGTAATAAAATAAATAACAATGGATTTTGAGTAACAGCTAAAATATTACCCCTCATAAAAATACTTTTACTCTTGGCTTATGTCTTGGCTATCAGTATTTTTCTAGGTATTGTTACTGTTACTGTTACTCACAAACCAATTTGTTATTTATATACTGTTGCACTTAAAGTCAGTGGCATATTAGACAGTTCCAAGCCAACAATCTTATTGAAAGCCCTATCACAAGCCTGTGCTATCTGAAGATAATCAACACCACAGTAAACCCATGTATCTGACCAATATACAATATTGTATTTTTAACTTTTTGAAATTTTGACAATAAAATTCTTAAACTTTAAATCAGTAGACAGAGCAAAAACGAATATTCAGTGGTGTGAAGGTTTAAGAAAGTGAAATCATTAACAGTATTTTGAATGGCAAGCAACATACACATAGACAGAACATATTTTTTTTAAATTATGCAAGTTCCAAGAGGCCTAGTCAATAAATGGCACATAAAATGGTTATCAACTATCTATAATAAAGACTACACAGAATTACTGCACTTGATTTCTTGTAATAATTGGTCATACTTATAAATTTTTGTTTCATTGAAGCAAAACAGTGCAGATTGTTTTTGTGTTTTTGAACGCCTGAAACTCTTTTGATAATCACTAACCTTGATTGCAAAAATAATTGTTCATTTAAACTTCTCTATTAGGCGGCATGAATCACATAATTAAAAACTGGTTCAAACATAATTAAAAACTGGTTCAATGACAAATTGAATTGTTCAGGTCAAAGAGATTGTAAGCTTAAAATTCACATGTATTCCAAGAGTTTCCATGTAATGAACCATAAGTCTACAATGCTATTTAAAACTTAAATTTATAATTAATAATTAGAAGAGGCTAAATCAGCACTATTTATACAACAAACATAACACAAGTTCTGTTTACTATAAAAACACAAATACAGTAATATAACATTCTTAATGAAACATACAGTAATAAAAGATGTTAAAAATCAATTACCATTAAATGCAAATAGTAATGAAGACAGTTAGTGTATATATAAAGAAAAAAAGAAGTGCCAAAAACATAACTCAAAATTTGCTACTTATTCAATCTGTTACAGGTACACTATAATAAAGAATTCAAACTGAAGACTTAAAATTTTATGATGCCAGATGAGCAGATTTTATATCTATTTTTAAATGATAACAAAAAAGTTAACTGAGCATCAAAAAGCACAGACATTATTCAGTCTCTCTAAGAAGCAGACTTTATAATTTTACAGACAATAAATGAATCCCTATTTTCTCAATAAACTTATTACGGCTATTATATCTATTTTACCATACAAGTTATCTTTGTAGATTAAAGTGAATTTCTCAAACTTTTTAGAATAATAAGATTCTTCATGTTAAATCATTTACTAATTTATTGTTTTATAAACTTTGTGGTGAGCCAATGGCCTGCAATGAAACAAAAATATATTTTAGATACACATACTTTTTATGGCACCCTCACTTGTATTATTATGTTCCTCATTTTCAGAAATCTTTTAATGAAAATTTATACAAACAATTTTCCTTTGGTTCATATTTATTATATTTATGCTACATTTCTAAATAAAATGAAGTGGTAAAACTATATTACAAAAACATGTACACGTATATGTAGTTACAAACAAAAATATGTTTAAAATCTTAGGAAGCATGTAGAGGCATAAGTTTGTTCTTTTTCAACAAATTTTAAATTCAGATATACATGTATGTCCTTTGATGAGAACTATTTCATCAATAATACAGGCTAAGGTTTTAACAAAACATATTGATGTTTCATTTATTGATTACATGAAAATGTGTCCAAAAACAATAGTACCGAGAAACAAGTTTCCTATATCAAACAGGAAAAAAAGCCAAACAATCTTTGTTTAATTTAACTTTTCAAGTTTAGTGTTATAAATCATCAATTGATAACAAAACAAATGAAAAAGGGAATATATTACAATATTTTTGGGGTACACAAAAAATTCCTCTTAATTTTTGCGCTTCATGAGTTCTACACCACTGCCAAGATTTGCTGAAAAATCTGAGTCCTCGTTTAACAGATTTCTGTCTCCAGAAAGATTACTTGCCCCTGTTGACGTGCTGACAGGCGAGTACCTACCATCTACTGGTCTATATCCTCTATTTACAAGGTATGAATATACTGGGGGGTCGTTAGGATTCAATTGACCTTTAGGTTCTCTGTTTGATTTATGGCTTGGGTTACCACGTTCTCTGTTTGTATGGGATTGAGGATGGCTTTGAGCCGCCGGTTGAGATCCTGGCTGTTGAAGAGGAACAGTAAAATTAGCTTGATGGTAGGCATTGGGCTGGGATGGGTTTGAATGATTGACAGGTGGCAACCGACCTTGAGGGTATTGGGGTTGACCTTGTGGGTATTGGGGTTGACCTTGTGGGTATTGGGGTTGACCTTGTGGGTACTGAGGCTGGCCCTGAGGATATGGTGCTTGACCCTGTGGATAATGTTGCTGTTGACCAGGATAACCATATTGAGGCTGAGGTTGATGTATACCTGGGGGTGCAAACCCTGGGTAAGGTTGACCTTGAAACTGCTGAGGCTGGGATGTAGCTGGTGGCCTGAAGCCTACAGGCTGCGGTGCAGGAGGTGCATTCTCTTGTTTATTTTTCAATTTATTAGGTTGAGAATAAACAGCATCTGTTTTGTCAGATTTTGCGTTTGCTTCTGACTCCGCCTCCGATTCTGTTTCCTCTTCTGATGACTCCTCCTCCGATTCATTGTCAGTGTCAGACTCATCTGTTTCCTCTTCAGATCCCGCCCCTTGGTCAACCAACAGAGCTTTTGATTTTTTCTTAGGCTCTATGGTATCATATTCCTCATCTTCATCAGGGGGAGGAACAGCACGCTGAGCTCTCATTACTTTAGGCGAGGTCTTTTTATTAGCATGAGCACTTGGTCTTAAAACACGCTCAACAAAAACAGACTGTTGTTGTGAATCATCTGCTCCAACAAAAGTAGTTTCATCAGCAGATGACTCTGAATTATGTCTCATGGCTTCACGGTATGTAGGCGGAACATAGTTCCTCTCACTGAAGTTTTTAGTGGCTGTACTAGCCGACCTGTCAGTAAATGATCGGTCAGACGATCTATCATCTTCCTCATATCTATCATACTTCTCTCTGTACCTTCTCCCACTACGTTCTGATGTTCCACGAGGGTTCAAATTTACATGAGGTGGTGGAAGAGGTCTTTTAACAGGCAAGCTTGCATTACCTATAAAAAGGGAAAAAAATGTTTCATGTCAAAAATATATATTTATCAAGAAAATGTCTTGTCTTTTTCTGTCTTCAAATAGTACATACAGAAGATATGGGTTAAAAACATTTTTTTCAAATTATAAAATTCATTTAAAATTATGGTTTGGATATGATAAAAGTGACATTTTCTGATGTTTTAAATTTTAAAATCACCTACATTATGACCCTTGAAATTTTGCATGCCAGATGTGATCATTTTTGGTTAAGACAACAGAAGCAATTTTGTGCATTATATGAGGCGCAAACATATATATTTATCAAGAAAATGTCTTTTTCTGTCTTCAAACAATACTTACAGTAGATATGGGTTAAAAACATTTTTTCAAATTATATAATTTATGATTTGGATATGTTAAAGATGGCATATTATGATGTTTTAAATTCTAAAATCATATAATTATATCATGACCCTCATTTGAATGCTAGCAGTGATAAGTTTTGGCGAAATACAACAGAAGCAACTAAGTACATTATTTGAGGCTCAAACCAAATGTGTCTCTGGCTACAGACATCAGACGTAACATTGCACATTATTTGAGACACAGACAAAAACATCTATGTTGAAAGATTCCGATCCCATCTTTGTGTGTCATTTAAAATACTTTTTTACGCACATCTCATGAAAGTTACTCAGACAGCTAAATAAAATGATTCTATCCGTCTGGTGAGGTTCCCTACAGTAAATTAAAGTCACTCACATAAACTCTGCCACAGAGATTCTTCTCAAATATAGGTTTATATGTACACCATACCATGTAATTTTGTAACAACTCAAAGATGCATGTTTCTTTTTGTCAGTCTTACTAATAATACAGTTACTGTCTACAAAACAATAACAATGCACCTTGAAAACTTTAAGGTAGCTAGTCTTTATTTCTGAAAAGAAAATGCTACCTTAGGTTTAGGGGTGGGTACACTTTGCAGTGACAAGTAAAGCTAAAAAAACAACTAGTAAAGCAGTGAACATATAGGATATATGTGCACCTGGCAGTGAAGGGGCAAAGTGCATTCTGAACTATAAAACTTTATAAATTCAATAAAAAAAAAAACTTTTTACAGAAAGTATATTTAAAATAATATGAACAATCTTAGAGAACTATCTCTGTTGAATGTAAATCTTATTCCAAGAGAAAATTTGCATTTTAGCTTGATCTTTACTGTTCTGATAATAAACCTTCATTATTGAAAAGATCATCTTGTGACTTTTCTACAGTATAAATTACTATACATTACTTCTGTTACTTTTTGAAAAAAAAAATAATTTAACCATTAATTAAGTGCAAGTTAGCACAAAAAATTCATGCATTAAAAAAGCAAAGCATGCAGCCATGCACAGCTAACAAATATTTCAACTTTATCTAGATATCTAAAGAGCCAACATTCATCAAGAATCAAAATATTTATGATTCACCCCTCCCCTATTAACTCCACCCTTCACAATTGATGTAAACTGATATAAACAGTAAGACTTTACAAGTAAACTCTAATGTTGAATGTTTATAATAGAGTCACCTGAACCACAGATGTTCAGCGCGTGGCCATGACTTACACTATACCCCTGTTCCCCCTCTACAACCAAAAATCAATTATATGAAGAAGAAAAAAAATTATGACTTAATTTTTTAGAGTCATAATTTTTCTTTCTCCAAATAATTGATTGTAGTAAATATTTATGATGTTTTGATGATGTTCAAGGGTTTGGGTTGTAGAGCTGGGACGGGGGTATAGTTTAAGTCATGGCCATGAGCAAACACCTGTGACATGAGCATATAATTGTGTATACTAATGAAAACATAAAAACCAGACTTTGTATACATCTGTCTCGAGTATATTTGATCCTTGATAAATATGGCAAATGATCTAAAGAGAATTCTAATTGTAAAAAAAAATTTCTAGTGACAATCAAATCACAAAATGAACATTTCAACAACAAAGACTTACTATCGAACATCGAGTGATCACTGCCCATTGTCCGTTGAGATCTTGCAATCTTTGCTCTCGGAAGATTTGGTGACCTACGAATGCTTGCAAACCCATGTTTTGAACTTTCCGATGTCCATGGCTTTGAACTATTATTATGTGGAACTTTTCCATTTAAACTATGAACACTAGCTGCAGTATTTACGTGACCTAATTTTTCCTCCTTCCATTTCTGACTGATTCCACGCTGTTTCCTATAGCAGCAGCAGACAACAACTATGACGATTAAAATAACTACAGCGAAACATCCGGCTATAATCGCTGCGATCTCTTTAGTTCCGAGGATACGATAGTTATAACCATACTCATCACAGTTGTGTTCACTCTCGTAGTTACATTCAACAGTTCCCGCTGAAGATATAATATAATATTTCAAATGTTATGATAATGTACCGCCATAAACAAAGAATGTCACTATCTTGAGTAGCAATCTATATTATGTACCTAAATTTTCAATACTTGTTAACATGATAAAGCATATTTTCTTCTTTTATAATCTACAATATTTATTATCAGACTTTGTCGTACAAAAATTATCCCGATACAGTTTAATTTTTATTGATGGATAATAAATCTTCTTACTGTAAGTATGGTTTAAGTGGTAAAAGCTGTGTCAAACAAACAGTACAAGAAGCGCCGCAATGCGACGAAAACCAGGTTTTCAACGACCAAGTTTTGATGTGACAGAAATCAATAGGTCAAAGTGCACTGAAGTTATTGAGTAGAAGCTGAAAATTCTATTGTAAGCAAATGACCTTGAACTTGCTCCCAGATATCTAAGTGGCAATCCAAAGCTGCCACTCAGCAATTTTGGTGTCAAAAGGTCAAAGCAAACTCAAGTTATAACATGAAAACTAAATACATTAACCTTGATCACAGACACCTGGGTAGCAATCCCAAGCTGCCTCTTGATATAAGCTACCCATTCATAAAGTTTGGTGTCAATAGGCCAAAGCAAACTCAAGTTATTGAGCGGAAATTGAATTTCTATTTTTAGTAACAGTGACCTTGACCTTGATCACAGACACCTGGGTAGCAATCTCAAGCTGCCTCTTGATATAAGCTACCCATTCATAAAGTTTGGTGTCAATAGGCCAAAGCAAACTCAAGTTATTGAGCGGAAACTGAATTTCTATTTTTAGTAACAGTGACCTTGACCTTGGTCACAGACACCTGGGTAGCAATCCCAAGCTGCCTCTTGATATAAGGTATCCATACACCAAGTTTGGTGTCAATAGGTCAAAGCAAACTCAAGTTATGGAGCGGAAACTGAATTTTCTATTTTTAGTAACAGTGACCTTGACCTTGGTCACAGACACCTGGGTAGCAATCCTAAGCTGCCTCTTGATATAAGCTATCCATACATCAAGTTTGGTGTCAATAGGCCAAAGCAAACTCAAGTTATGGAGCGGAAACTGAATTTCTATTTTTAGTAACAGTGACCTTGACCTTGATCACAGACATCTGGGTAGCAATCCCAAGCTGCGTCTTGATATAGGCTATCCATACACCAAGTTTGGTGTCAATAGGTCAAAGCACCAAGTTTGGTGTCAATAGGTCAAAGCAAACTCAAGTTATTGAGCGGAAACTGAATTTCTATTTTTAGTAACAGTGACCTTGACCTTGATCACAGACACCTGGGTAGCAATCCCAAGCTGCCTCTTGATATAAGCTATCCATACACCAAGTTTGGTTTCAATAGGCCAAAGCAAACTCAAGTTATTGAGCGGAAATTGAATTTCGATTTTTAGTAACAGTGACCTTGACCTTGATCACAGACACCCGGATAGCAATCCCAAGCTGCCTCTTGAAATAAGCTACCTACACAACAAGTTTGGTGTCAATAGGTCAAAGCAAACTCATGTTATTGAGCGGAAACTGAATTTCTATTTTTAGTAACAGTGACCTTGACCTTGATCACAGACACCTGGGTAGCAATCCCAAGCTGCCTCTTGATATAAGCTATCCATACACCAAGTTTGGTGTCAATAGGCCAAAGCAAACTCAAGTTATTGAGCGGAAACTGAATTTCTATTTTTAGTAACAGTGACCTTGACCTTGATCACAGACACCTGGATAGCAATCCCAAGCTGCCTCTTGATATAAGCTACCTACACACCAAGTTTGGTGTCAATAGGTCAAAGCAAACTCAAGTTATTGAGCGGAAACCAAAAGTTGACGCCTGCCCGCCCGCCCGCCTGCCCGCCCGCCCGCCGCCCGCCGCCGACTTCGGCATTACAATAACCCGGTTTTCGTTGAAAACCTGGTTAAAAAGGCATTTAGTGTAAGTTTAAACTATGTGAAAACTAAATTTTCTTTATCCTTATGTTTATAAAACACAAGATGTAATATCTCACTTTGTGCATACATTAATATCATTGTGAATATCTGATACATGTTATGTGAACATTTACATTCTACAAGCATGTATATATCATCATGATTTTTGCTTTTGTTGGTTAAATAGTGTGTAGTTTATGTTCTTTGATATACACATACATGTACTGGCAATAAATATCTTAAGGTGTAAATCATTTGTGTGAATATGTTTCATTGTTTTATGCACACATCTTCGACTTTATCTAAACCTATCATATTCTGCAAACATTCCACTTAGCGTGTACAAAGAATTTAGTAAAAATAATATCATTTTTTGGCTATTTGTCTTTTAGTTTGAATAAAAAGCTTAGTTTTAACATATCAAAATCAAGTGTAAACATAGAATTTAGTCAGGACATGCCAATTATTATCAATTTGAGCCGCATCACAACAAAACCAACATAATGTGTTTGAGACCAGCATGGATCCAGACCAGCCTGCGCAGTCTGATCAGGATCCATGCTGTTCGCTATCAGTTTCTCTTCATGTAAAGGGTTGGTAAGCGAACAGCATGGATCCTGATCAGACTGCGCGGATGCGCAGGCTGGTCTGGATTCATGCTGGTCGCAAACGCATTATGTTGGTTTTGTCGTGACGCAGCTCATTTATCATTCTATTCTAGCAATTTTGCATGTATACTTACAGGGTATAGGGGTAACTACAATCCTGATATCAAAATTTCTCTCCAGCTCCCCTCTTGTTAACCGAAATGTCACCAACTGTCCAGACGTAAATATGAAATTTAGACTTGGTGGCTTT
Organism: Ruditapes philippinarum; assembly: GCF_026571515.1. Classification (NCBI taxonomy): domain Eukaryota; kingdom Metazoa; phylum Mollusca; class Bivalvia; order Venerida; family Veneridae; genus Ruditapes; species Ruditapes philippinarum. Next base: position 46,922 of record NW_026855042.1, read on the forward strand.
CCCTCAAGTTTACTGAATGATCTCTGAAATAAACAAAAAAAAATATCTTTTATAAATCTTGCATTTTATTAAAGAGAAATATAACCAAAATCTTGAAACTTCTTAACGCGAGTTAAAAAAAATGTCAATACCTTCATAAACAGATACTGTGTATAGGCAATTTTGAAAATGTTAGATGAAGCTGCTTGCTTATAAAGTCTTTGTTTGTTTTTTCTTATATTACTGGTATGTACAGTTTCCCAGTCCCAAGTTTTCATTTTGTTAAGACTTGTAAAAGTATAATATAATGCAGAAGGCAAGTCTGTTCCAAAAACTAAGCTTTTTTTTGGATGAGTTTGATACATTCTTATTTTCTATACAATTTGCCAATCAATATAAGATTTTTGCTGTCACATGATATGACATTTAGACAGAAAATGCAGAAAACAGCAAAATTTATGATTGGCAAATCATTTCATTTATTTCCAGGCAAATGGTGCCAATGATACCTATGGCTCTAAAATAGCATTTGAATCATCAGGCCATTTTCTAGCATCAATCTTGTTTGCATTAACAAATTGTCAGTCAAAAATGTTTTAAGATTGGGTTCCCCCACTCCTTCTGACTTTTCCTTTTAAATATTCATGCACAAAAATAAATACTAAAGTAATACATATTCAAGTCAGAAATTGATCAAATAACTTTTTTGTATGGTTAGATTTGCCATGTTACAGTTATACATTTACATTATATGATTATTTGCCCATTATTTTGCCCATTTTACCCATAAATCAAACCCTCTTTTAATTTTTTTTTTCAATTAGATATAACTTTAGAGATTTTAATACAGCATAAGTAATAAATTTAGAATCTAACCAGCAATTTTCCTTGGAATTCACCATCGTATATGTAGAAGTAGACACCTGGATCATCTATTCGCACACTGAGGACCTGCAGTTTGAATCTGTACGGTTCTCTGATATTTTCTGTGTTTAATGTAACACTACATGATGTTACAGGCTGACCCTAAAAAACATTCAACTCAATATACATTCAACATTAAATAACTAATGCATATAAATTTTATTTCATACAAGTGATAACTGAAATGGGCCAAGATTGGACATTTCCCTTGATTTAGTCCTGCTCAAAACAGGATTTTTATAAATTTAAATTTCAACACGTGTTTAGCACATTAGGTCTTAGAACCCACATTACCCTGAAAATAAAAAGTGTTTTTATGATCTCATTCATGGTTTTATCAACAATATTAAATTACCAAAAAAGAACATACTTCTGTAATATATTTGGTTGATTTTAAATTAGTCACACAAGTTAACATGATTTTTAAAACAGTGCCTTACTATAGAAAGTTTAAGATAATCAAAATTCAGCATACATTAAAAAGCTGAAAGTAAAATTAATATATTTTATCTAAACCTTGAGACGCATCTTTCAAAACAAGTAATGTGTCAAAAGAGAGAAACTTAAAAGTAGCCATATAATGTTTATAAATTCTCACTGAAATGCTCTGTGTCTCAAATTAAATAGCTCACCTGTAACTCTGTGCTTTGACCACTGATGAAAACAGTTGATTTACCAACCTCTCTTGGTCTTCCATCACAGTCAGAGTACCGGTCCAGATAAACTGAAGAAAAACAATATTTTATATGAGCCGCGTCACGACAAAACCAACAAAGTGCGTTTGCGACCAGCATGGATCCAGACCAGCCTGCGCATCCGCAGTCTGATCAGGATACATGCTCTTCGCTTACAAACCCTATAACAAGTAGAGAAACTGATAGCGAACAGCATGGATCCTGATCAGACTGCGCGGATGCGCAGGCTGGTCTGGATCCATGCTGGTCGCAAACCCATTACGTTGGTTTTGTCGTGACACAGCTCATATTATTTCATATTCAACTTGAAAATCACAGAAATATACCATGTAGTTAACAAGATTCTTGAAAAATTAAGTTAATTATTTAAAAGACCTATTGTTAATTAATAAACTTTGAATAATAAAAAGCTGTACTGTAAAATCAAAAAGATACATTGATGTTTAAACAATTATTTATAGCTAAAATTGCTATTAAAACCTAAATAAAATGTTTGTTTTTCAAGGAGAGGCCTTCATGATACAAGATTTATATTGATAAAGGGTCAATGAAATTCATGCCTGGGCAACTCAATCCAATTCACATCTAATTGCAAAAAAATGAGCAAGCATTTTACCTTAATTACAAGAAACATGGCAATGCCACGAAACCAGGTTTTCAATTATCACCATAGTAGATAAATATGTTGTATTTGAAATACAAATACAAGCAACAAACAATGTAACTATGTGCAATGTAAAACATGAATAATGTAGGAGGAATTGCCACAGAAGAAGTGTTCACTATACATGTATATTCTGTATGAGGAAAAAAATCAAAGGGCCATAATTAGGTCAAAAATTATCCAATCACAAAACCCCGACAATATGCGCCAGGGCACTTGAAGACAAAGCTTCTGTGAAAGTTTAAACAAAATCCGTTGAGAAATGTAGGACGAGTTCAGCACTGAAGAATTTGTTCACTAAATATTGATAATTCTGTATAAGGAAAAAATATAACGGGCCGTAATTAGGTCAAATATTATCCAATCACAAAACCCTGACAATATGCGCCAGGGCACTTGATGACAAAGCTTCTGTAAAAGTTTGGTCAAAATCTGTTGAGAAATGTAAGAGGAGTTGCGCACAGAAGAAATTGTTCACTATATATTCTATATAAGGAAAAAAATCAAAGGGCCATAATTAGGTCATTTATTATCCAATCACAAAACCCCAACAATATGCCCTAGGGCACTTGATGACAAAGCTTCTGTGAAAGTTTGGTCAAAATCTGTTGAGAAATGTAGGAGTTGTGCACAGAAGAAATTGTTCACTATATATTCTATATAAGGAAAAAAAACAAAGGGCCATAATTAGGTCAAATATCATCCAATCGCAAAACCCCGACAATATGCGCCAGGGCACTTGATGACAAAGCTTCTGTAAAAGTTTGGTCAAAATCCGTTGAGAAATGTAGAAGGAGTTGCGCACAGAAGAAATTGTTTACGCCCGCCCGCCCACCCACCCCGCCCATCCGCCCGCCGACATACCTCAATCTAATAACCAGTTTTTTCCTTCGGAAAACCTGGTTAATGATCATGAACCTAATTATGTCCACTAAATCATATTCTTGGAAGTAAGCAAAACTTTTACATTAATAATTATCATTTTAATACAAAAACAATATTTCTTAAAAAAATCCTTGCTACTTACAGTTAGTTTTACCAGAGCCTGGAATACTATTTATTTGGCAATGCACGAAATTTCCAAAGATTGCCAATCCCAGCACTACAAGCACCAAAACTTTCATTTTCTATTCTTTTGGTTTTACATCATGAATGATTCACCTGAAACAAAATAAAACAATTTAAAACTTATTTTATCACTTAATTTTGATTTGAAACTAATTCAATAGTAAACTGTATGGTAAAATAATTTTGGCATACAACAAGTTAAGAATATGTTTTTTTCCCAATAATAAAACAAACTTTCCATTGAAGCTGCTAAAAATGTATTTTGTTATTCCCTTTTTTTTTTAAAAATACTATTTTAATTCTTACTTTCCAGGGAACAAATCTGCTGGGATGGGAGATTGGAGCAGATTGGAGATTATACAGGACTGAAGCCTTCCAGATATCCTGACTTTTTATATTTTAAGAAAAGACAAATATAAATACAAATCAATTATTATAAAAGCAACTAACAATTTATAGATACACATATTTCAAAATAATGAAACAATGATTGGTCATTAATTAAACACACCCATGTGAATCATAACATTGACATACCCATTTGTGCACGATGCTTAAATCAGGCAATATATGTACTAGATCTGACATTTACTCTGGATTTAGTGAAAAAATATTTTGACGTGCCAAAGCCAGATTCTGAGATATTTTTGTTCTGGGTCGGAATCTTAATGCTTCTACATATATTGCCAATACACATACATGCCATATGACGTCCTTGATATCCGGTATTGTCATGGAAATCAGCCGGCGGGGGGGGGGGGGGGGGGGGGGGGGGGGGGAATTTTCAGGGTGAAAATAAAAATTTAGACCTTATTTGCAGCAAGAACAATTCCAATATTATGCAATTATATTTGCATGTTAATTATCCTAACTAAGATGTTATCATGTTGATACCAGACAGTTTAGTAATACACAAGACACTAATCCACTGATCGATAAATATACATGGTAACACCAAGTGTGTCAACAACTGCATATGTCTGCATAAATGACTCTGCCTACATTTACCTAGCAGTTTGTCTTGTACGCGGGTCCGCAAAGTCTTTTTAAGTCTTGATAAGACCGCCCTTTAATGATGATTGACACTTCTAGTGCACCAAACATTATCTAGCAACTGTCAATCACTTGTCTCCAGTATCAGTTCATTTAAAAGGGTGGTGTGAAATTAAATCTTCTCAACATTAATAATGATTTTAGGTCATTAGTTGCAATTTTGTTTTATACATTTGTAAGAAAGTAATTGTATTGAAATAATTTTACAAGTTCTTCAAATGTTTGCATACTTGCAATTATTTTTGAAGTGTCGCAATTTTGAGCATTATTTTTAACATACGAGTCTTGAGACAATTACTTATAAATGTTTTAATTTATTAGAAAATAGAAAGGTACACCTCATTTCTGTGATATAAAACACGGTGACTTTTCAGAGATAAATTGTGGTGATTTAACAGTGAATGTTACCCGCCTTGAAGCTTCCGCTGTGATGGTTCTGGCTTACAAAACTTTATAAGCTGCTTTATTAACATTTTTTTGTCAGATGTGGCATTATGACCATATAAAAACAGGTATGCTGAATACCTTTTGCTACCACAGTGATATAGCATAGCGCATGCTTTACTGTATCATAATATTTGCAAGTTTACTAGGTTACATTCTGCTATGTTAATTTTAGAAACAATTTTTTAAAGTGTCCCGGAAAACAGTCTGGAAATTATGGCATGTATGCCATACACAAATAGCAGCGCAATATCCCATTGTGTAGTACAATGAGTTGGACTACTCTGGATTAGTCCCCATCTATTCAGGATCTGATCACCTTATCTAAATAACAACAAAACTTTCTTTTCTCGGCTTTTCAACTAAGTAATAATCAAATGACATAATAAGAAAGGAATTTTATCAACAGCTCAAATTACAGTAAAATTTATACATTAAATAATGATATTTCTAGCAACCTTATCAGAAAGGTTGGATTTATGGGAATAAAAAACACAACGCATATAGTTCATGCTTGTAGCCCTATAACCATTGTATAATAATAAAAAATGTCAAGTTTGGTTCATCAAAACAAGGCAAAAAGTAGGTCATCAAAAATCGCTCCATATAAAAATATTGGATGACAAATTATACATAAAATCAGCAACATTCGAACCTAATTCCGATTTACAATGAACATGATGTAAATATTGACCGATTATTGCTCTCTTTAAAATTTTAGCAGATATTTATCACACCTGTAATTTACCTGACTTCCGTATTCGCCATTTTCATTTCAAACGTTAAGCAAACCTAGTCCATAAATAAAATTCATCAAAGTACGTGATGTAATTACCTCCCTTTACAAGCAGACCGTCACGTATATAGTGTAGTGCTGGGCTTTCTAAATAGATCTAGTCATGCCAATATGACACTAAGATGACGATATATTATTGTTATAGTGAGCTTGACATTTAAATCCGTGCGCTTGTCATGTTTGTCTGTTCAATAATGATACCCAGATCATGAGATGAGAGAAATAAAGAGTAAAATAGCAGGTAAAAACTGGCTCTCATAAGATGTACGTACCCACTTAAAAACTTGCTTGCATGATTCGCGCTGCGCTTCTTATATAACTCTAGCTAGTGTCTTTCTTTTATAAACGTAAAATGCGGAAATGATTTTAAATCTATAAAACCAATAATCATTTTAAAGTTATCTCCTTAAGGTTTCTATTTTGTTTATAATTATTGTTTTGTAATTTGTACAATTTCAGGGCATTTTGCTTTCTAAAGCAGATGATATATAAAGTTGTTTTTTTTTTTTTTTGTCTGGAAAATTCTATAAAATCAGGCAGTTTTCCCCTAATATTCTTGTAGACATTTGTCTGCAAAAACACCATGTTATTTTTCCTGTCTGTGATACAGACGCATATTCTATACTCAGACCAAAAAACCTCGTATTCCTGCTAAATGTAATTGTACTGCGAGTTAGGATAAGGACATTGTCTCCCGAGACCTAGACTTAGCGCGTTACTAGTAAGAAAGATAAAATGGACTAAAAAGAAATATAAAAGTTTGAATTGGATAAAACAGAACAGGCGTGCTTTACTTTATAGTGGAACATACTTGATATACTCCCCAAGTGACCGATAATCAGGGAGTTATGGACCCTTATAAAGGTTCTGTAACAAACTGGATTAGCACCTGGCGAAATCATAGTTGTTACAAACGTACCTGGCCGTAGCTTTCTCAACATTTTTTTCCATATAGGAAAAGACTTTCTGTCAGAGGTGCCAAATAATAAAACAATAATTATTCTACCGTTAGTCTATGTTTTGTAGATCGTTCCCTTAAAGTTCTATTAATTTTGTTTGGTGTTTTTATGATTGTTTCAATGAAGCCACGAGGCGACAACATCATTCTGGAAGGAAGTCTAAAGATTCCAAGAAATTTCATGCAATTAAAAAAAGCATTTAGCACCCTTTTTTTGCCTTGTTTGCGATGAGTTGGCCTTTATAAAATTCATCATTAACTGGAAAGACGATGCAACAAACAACAGATCTGGATACCAATAAAACATGTCAGTTTCTACATCTCTCATTGCAATTTTTTCCTTTTGATATCGAGCTTATCATGTACATTTTTGTTACCTGCAGTGTTTTATCATCGTTGTTGAATACATGCTGAATGTCTCCAGATTATCCAAAATATTTCAGAACATCAAACTTGAGAAAATGTACATTGCACTAAGATTTTAAAAGATTCAGGATTCATGTTGTGTTGTGCGATTATAAATGATTTTGCAGTATTTGCATGTGTTTTAACAAAAAATAGGCAAAGTGGCGTCCCCTCATTGCATAACCGGCAATAAATTGCACCGTGTGCGTGTAATAGGTTTAAAGAGTAGATCTACATATGTGGGCTCCAGTCTCACTTAGTGTTTCAAGTAAAACATTAAAATTCAGTCATATACTTACCGACTACAGCAAACGGCCATATTTTATCCACTGCTTCTGCGACAAATACTCCACCGCCGCGGCGATGGACCCACCACTTCTGCGAAAGCTATGGCCAGTGTGGTATTTATCACCATAATTCTAGCTACTACATCATAGTAACACAGCAAGGGCTATTTTTATCACCATAATTCTACTACATCATATTGACACAGTATGGGCTATTTTTATTTTTTTTTATTTTTTGCATATTAATTTATTTGAGCTCTCCCATATTTTTGAGCTCTTTTCTCCTTTCTAATACACTTTTGTAATACACCTGAACTGCAAGCAATTTATGTATTTATTATCTGAATCATACACCGTAACTTAGTATTTCCTTCGGAAGTTATGTTTTTGGCGGCAATAGTGCACGAGTTTCTTGTAATTAGTAAAGCGGGCATTCGAGGTTTATTTGCCAAGCCGTTTAGATGTGAAATTTCCGAAAATATTGAAATAATTTCGATTATATTATACAGAAAGTTTTGTAAATGTTTCTTACAATTGTTTTCTTTTTCAGGATTATGTACAGCTTGGAGCAAAGTAAAAAGTGCCTTATTATACGAAATAAATATGATTCATGGACTTTCAAAAATCAATGAGGCATATTCATTTAATTCTGTTTTGATTCACTGTAAATTATTATTCTGTTTGCATATAATTATGGACATGAAATGAGTTTATTTCAGAGAGAAATTATTTTTGACTTTGCCTATTTATAATTCTCAAAATTCGTTTCCTTTTTCCATTATGACATAAAATTTGAGACCGCTAAATTTGGGTTTTATGTCAGGTAGGTTCGAAGGAGCCGCTGGTCTTGAGCCTGGATTCATCCTTCAACAATACCTCCCCTCCCACGTTGGAGAAGGGTTGGGTATCCCGCTCGCAGCAACCTGACTTTTCGAACATATTTACAAAACCCTCTTATTCAGTAATATTGGAACGTTTATATTTCTTTACTTTTACAAGAAGTATTTGGCATATTTAAACAGTTGAATTTGCTTAGAAAATTTATTACTATAAGTCATGTGGAAGCTTTTTTGGACTTTTGTCTTAACAAAAATTGATATGTAGCTTTATATACAGAACTTTTTCGGAAAATAAACGGTTAGTGTCGACGGCTTACAAATACTCCCTCTAGCCTCCTTAAACTTTGTGTTGTGTTGTTTATTATTTCAAAGGTGTATTATAAAAGAATGTAAATGATTTATGCTCGTTTGAGTGTACTGTAACGAATTAGAGCATAAGTGAATTTCTTTCCTTGTTGACTTTACAATATTTTCCTTATAATAAATAAATTTTCATTTTTTTATGAAAATTAGCATGAATCTGAAGGCATGCTGCTTTAAAGAAAACAAGGTTCCGAATTTGTTTTTATTAATTATGGAGCTTTGTAAAATTATGGTGTTGTACGTGAACCAGTTCCGCATACGTGATGGACGCCGACTATTACTACACCGGATACAATTACTGCGCATGTCCCGTTGTCAGTGGCAACATAAACAACTGTTTTTTAATTCTGAACTATTTTAACAAGTTAACAAATTTAATAGGTAACTTATTTGGAGAGCAGTGAAAAGTAATAATGTCAATGGAAGATTCACAGCAGTGCGAACAGGTAATGATTTTCAATATGATAATATTCGGATCTTGCACGGCTGATAATTAAAGCCGTGAATCTAGAGATCTATCTGGAGCATTTTTAAAATCTGTCTGCAGCAAGATTCTAACACTAGTCTAACTTATTGTACTTCGCGATGAGATATTGTGATACTTTGTGTACAGTATGGTCTCCATCCAGAACAAAAACATCTCTGAATCTAGCTTTAATTTGGCACATCAATATATATTTTGACTAATCTTACCATAACCCAAACACTAACGCTAGCAGGGTCGTAGGACGAGGCGGACCGTGAGACAGGCCATACCTTACCAGGGCGGACCGTATATTTGGGCAGGGCGGACCATATTTTGGGACAGGGCGGACCATGACTCGAGACGAGGCGGACCATGATAAATTTAAAATTTAATACTGCTATTTCATTTTTTTTTCAATACATGTCATCCATACTGTAAACAAAAAATGTTGTATATTTTTAAGCATTTTCATATTGTACAAATTCATTTTTAAAAATTTACTATAATTTAGAAAAAAAAAAGGACAATATTTAAATATTTTTATTAGAAATATTAATTGATATTGAAGAAATATTCAAATAAATTGGGTAAATATAATTGTTAAAAGAATAGCTGCGGACAGATGGGTACTGGCTACCAAAACAGAAAAATTGCTCATGTTCCAGTTTAGCATATTCATTTACAGTAGATCTAGTTATAAATAGTGAAATAGTGACTGAATAGTAACTCAATGGCCAAATGACCTTAAAACTAAGGGAAATTTATAATTCATATATGCAGGAATTGAGATTCTTCTCCCTTAGTTTTATTTTTACATTTCACATTAAGCTGCAGTTACACCCCCCCTCTCAATTATTGAAAGTATATCGAGGGTTTATTGCATAACTGTTGTAAGACCTTAATTTCATTTAAGTTATTTCAGTCAACCCTCAATATGTTCTCCACAAAGGGTGTACAATTATTTATAATGAGGTTATATCTTAACAAACTTTCTTTATCTTTTTCTGTATAATTAATGCTAATTATATATAATGGATACAATGAATAGTTCTTCCTGGATTTCCTTTCCACTTAACTAAAATATCCTGGGTAAACACCTTATTATGGTATAGATTTCATCATGGTTGGCTTGCTTACATTTAAGAAATGCAATGTAAGATATTGAATTGATTTCACAGCTTAAAAATTATGTATTTTCAGATGGCTGCAGCAAATGAGAAGACATCAGACTATTACCGAACAAAAAATATACCAAACAGATTTGATAATCCAAGTATGTATCCAATATTTAAGTAAGCATGTATTATGTCACACCGAGAATAATTTTTATTAGGGCATATATACTAATATGGTATTAAGCTTGCAATATAACCTGGTTGGCTCATGTTGCTTTTCACTAGTTGTTTAAGAAACTGTTTGGGGTTTGAGCATTTTTAGGATGGTCACCAGTCTATAATCTTTTCATAAATTAAGTTTATCTAAAAATATTATGATTCAGTAGAAATAATTGCAAAACATACACACATTGGTAAAATTGTTCTGACCATAAACTAAATGTCAATGAAGTTCTATACTTTTAAATAATACAAGTAATTTTGACTTATTTCAGAAGTATCTATAATTTTTTTATAATTTAACATTTTGCAAATAGTATGTCAAATGTTAGGCATTTGTGAAAACATTTCATTGGTGTGCTGACTGTTAAATACATGTATGTTTTTTTTTTATCTTAGATGCAAAACAAATATCCTCTTGTAAGTGAATTTTAGTTAGTTTTGAAGAGATGAAAAAAATCATGTTTAATTTGTGAACATATTTTACTTTTAATTCCAGCATGGTTTAAGGGATATGGAGGTAAACCAGAGCACCCTATGTACAAGACAACATCAAATACTATTGGTCAAAAAAATCCATCTGTCCACACAATGCCAACACAGTTCTATTGTCGATCACAGAAATTTACAGAAGTAAGTTGACCATTTATGATATATTCCTCTATACATGTATTACCAAATTCTTTACTAAAAAACTAGAATTGAAATAAATCACTTTCAAACTTTTTCTCATATTAGAGCATTCTTTTTTCCTTTTTTAATATTAAATTAAATTTCAAACTAAAAAGTGATAGTATCAAAATAAACTGCATTTTTTGTTTATGGTGTTTTAACCATTTGGCAAATCCAAAAGGGTGAAAACTAAAATTACAGACAAGTATAGCTTTAATTTCTTTTTTTATAACACATATTGCTTATTAAATGTCTCTTTATTTTTCAGCATTTAGGCACATGTGGAATGTACAAGAATAATTCGTTCAATACAGCACTTGACCAAAGTCAAGTTTAACAGCGAAACAGACATTTAAACATAGAAAAAAAATCATGTACATAATTTTATCTTTCTATCATTGTGTGATATAAACATTTGTGACATCTTGTAACCTTAAATTTTTTATCAGATTCATGCTGATGATATGTTTAAAGCTTCACTTTATTTATAAAGGCAAGTAACAATATTTAAGTTTAAAAAAATACTTTTAAGTTTAATTTTATAACATGATTTTTTCATTTATTTGATATTTATTAAAACTGATGAAGATTTTAACTGTGCAAATTTGAAACAAGTAGATTAGTACACATGCACTGAAAAAATAAAACCTGTATCACAGGCATTGTTAAGGACTAAGCACATACTTGTTGTGATCTTACATCTAAAATACCAGTTTTAACAAATAATACAAATTTTATGCATTCATGCATCTGTATTTTCTAAAAACAACCCTGGTGGTAGAATTGTTCATAGATATGATACAATATATTAATCCTGCAAGTGTTGAGTTTATTGTTATTCAAACTTTCAGGTAAATGATTTACAATAGATTATGCTGTAAAAATGTATACAAGCATGATGATAGTGACATGAAGAAATTTAAAACCAGTTTGTTATTTAGAATAAATGTTGTTTATTATTATGTGTGCATGGAAAAAACCTGTTTTATATTAAATAGAAGTGTCTTGAAGGGGTTATTCTAACTTATTTGTTGTTGGGGGTTTATTTTATTTTGCTGAACCTTTCCCTGTCACTTCACTATTTTTCATACTAAAAATTATATTATTTCTTATATACTTTCTTGTGAAAAAAAATAATTATGTTAAATAAAACAGTCAAATGTTAAGAAATAATTGTTGTTCCTTTTCTCTGTTTTGAATATATCTGGATTTTTTTTAGAAGAAAAAAGGTTATATACTATTATCACTGATAATTATTTATATAATAGAGGTATCTTGCTCATCCAGGCCTTGTATTAAGTGTTGCACTTTTGGTTGTTTTTTGGTATGTACCACCCCACATATACAATTATACATGTACTTTGAGTAATTGCTTAAGAAACTTTAAATTGGACAGAGAACAGATTTCTCTAATGGACTAATGCTGTTGTTTTTTACTTACAATTTTTTTTTTGTAATGCCCTTTTTTTATAAAAATTTTAGATATCGCACTGAAAACATTTCCGTGAAATTCATCAAACTTTTTTCAGCAAGAGTGCATAACTTTCATAATAATGCACAATATTCTGGAAAAGAAAACAAACTAGAACTATACCCCCTCCCCCCCTCCCCCGCAAGACTGCTTTGGAAATGAGGATAACAGATTACCTTATAAAAGAATTGAAATTGAAATAGAGTTATGGTTGTGGGCAATTAAAGATAGTTGTGGTTCTTGTTTTCAATGTGGTTGACCATTGATGAAGTTTTATTGAATTAGTCTGTAATAAGTCCAGATAGACAAGGACAAAGGGCAATAACTCTAAATATACTGAAGATGGAGTTATGGTTATTGTACACTGCACTTCCTCTCATTGTGCTTGACGATTGTATGAAGTTGTATTAAATTCCAACTACTAGTTTTCAAGTTATGCACTGGACAAAAAAAGTAACAAAGGGCAATAACTGTAATTAGTCCAAATAGTTATGGTTCTTCTGCACTTCATCTCACAGACCATTGTATAAAGTTTCATTGAATTCTAAACATTAATTTTCCAGTTATGAACTGGACTATTAAAAGTATTAAAGAGCAAAAAACTTTTAAATGAATCAAGAAAGAGTTATGATTTCTATGCACTGGGCTTCCTCTCAATATAATTACTTTAGATAGAGTTATGGTTCTTGTGCACTGCACTTCCCCCGATTGTGCTTGATAATTGTATGAAGTTGTTTTGAATTCCAGTAGTTTTCAAGCTATGCTCCGGACAAGGAAAAGTAACAAAGGGCAATAACTCTGTAATTAGTCAAGATGGAGTTATGGTTCTTGTACACTGCACTTCCTCTCAATGTGCTTGACCATTGTATGAAGTTATATTGAATTCCAACGTTTAGTCTTCAAGTTATGCTCCGGGACAAGGAAAATGCAACGAACGGCTGGACCTACCATAATAACCGACTACCTAGTGACTCCTATATACACCCCCAAACTTTGTTTCGGGGGTTATAAAAAGTTAACAAATAAATGTAACATTTTAACAATTTATTACACAATTATCATAAAACTAAGAAAACAACACAATGAAAAAAACATATATAAATAATATATACATTAACTATTTACAATGAAAAAAACAACACAAAAAGACATTTATAAACACTATATACATTAACTGTTTATCTATAGATATAGTCCACTCTTCACAGTTTAACACAAACAATTTCTTTCTTAATTTACATTTTTACGCTTTCATTTTCACATTGTCACTAATCCTGTATTTACACTTTTTACAGTTCAGTCCTTCTAGGTTTTTCCTTGTACCATGTGTCCACCATCTCACTGAAATCCACTGCCTCTAGGGGAGGGCCCTCCATGCTCAACATCATCAATGCATTGAGGACAGTGGATTTTAGTGAGGCACAATTCTCCGCATTAATTCTCTTCATAGAGCTAAAGCCCCTCTCACAGTCTGAAATAGAACATACTTTCAGGTTATGAATTTTTTCAACATAGTTTCTACATGTAAATTATTAAGATCCAAATAAAGTATTATGAAGATCCAAATATAGAGAGAAATATAAAAAATTGTTATTATTTTAAAAGAACTTTTTAAGATTGTTTCTAAATTAATTAAAGGCCCATAAAGATTAAAAATGATATCATGTGCACATTATAATTTCATTTACAGTATCACCTATTTTTTGGCCCTTAAGCTAGAACCATCTTTTGTTCAGATTTATGGTCAGTTATAAAGTGTTCAATTTTTATTTGTACAGGCAAATGTGACTTTAACTATATCTTACCAGCAGTTGAAGGAAGCAGTAGACCTACAGCGGCCAGCTTGTACAAGTGTTGGTGGCTTGTATGTAGGTTGGTGATTCACTCTATGGCCTTGTCTGCATTCTGGTCTGTGCCATGTAGTGCACCACGTACCTGCTGCCAGTTACACACAGTGGACTCTACTGGAAGGTTGAAGTGCTAAACTAGTTTCTGAAATAACATGAGATTGCTCATCAGTTAAATATTTTAAATTTATTAAAGATTGTTTATGAATAAAATTGAATACAGATATTGTTGTTTTGTAAATACTAATCAATTAAGTTCAGTCAAATAGATATCCTTGCTAAAATATAATCAAGTTTACATATTCAGCTACATGTATATTACCTTGATTTCATTCTCTCCATGGTTACCCAGATCACCATTTGGGAACTTTGTTGTGTCAAATTCATCAAAGAGCTGAAGTACTGGCAGATCAGGAAATCTTTCTTCTAGATTGGTGATCAACCGGTGAATGACCTGTTCTTTGTACCTGATAACCTGATCTGGTGTTGGCAAAGTGATGCTAAAACCCTCTGCCTTTAGAGCAGCAACTCTATCTGGGTCTGCCTCAAAGTGTACTCCTGGTGTCATCATGAGGCCCTGAAGTACTGAAGACATGACAAATACAAACTCTTGTTAACAAAATTAATTCAAGACAATATAAATCTCTACTATTGATTTTAAGGTAAACATACATTTACATAATTGTAGGATAATTTTTGCCAAATAAGTTTGGATGCCTTCTATTTGTTTTAATTAGTGCCTTAGACCTTAAAGGATAAAGGTTCGAACTGAACTTTAGTTAAAATCCTATGTCATTGTACAACACCAGGCCCAGAAGACACCAGTACTTGTGAGTTCAATGAAGTATACTTGAATGATTTAAATGAGTTCTATTAAGAAACAAGAGGGCCATGATGGCCCTGAGGTCGCTCACCTGTATATAGGCCCCCAAAGCGGGGCCAGTTTAAACCCCAGGGCTTTTATTTGAACAAAATATTTCATGATGTTAAGTTTTTACTACAGACATATAATGAAAAACAATGATCTGCCCCCTCCCCCACCACCGGCAGAGCCAATTTTAACCCAAGGGCTTTTATTTGAACAAACTTGGTAGACACCCATAAGAAGATGTTTCATGCTAAACATCTAAGCTGAAGCTCATTGGGTTTTTTAAAAGAAGATTTTTAAGTTTTTACCATACACATATAGTTAAAACAATGACACCCCTGGGGCGGGGCCAGTTTTGAGCCCAGGGCTTTTATTTGAACAAACTTTGTAGACACTTTCTAGAACATGTTTCATGCTTAATATCTAAACTCTAGCTATTTGGGTTTTTTCAAAGAAGATTTTTTAAGTTTTTACTATATGCATATAGGCAAAATCAATGACCCCCTGGGGCGGGGCCAATTTTGACCCCAGGGCTTTTATTTGAACAAACTTGGTAGACACTCACTAGAAGATGTTTCATGCCAAATATCTAAGCTCTAGCTCTTTAGGTTTTTTAAAAGAAGATATTTAAAGTTTTTTCTTTCGGTTGCTATGGCAGAGTTAAATTCTTTGAACAATTTTTAAAGGTGACCACCAAAGGAACATTCCTGTGAAGTTTGGATGAAATTGGCTTAGTGGTTTATGAGGAGATGTCATTTATAGTAAAAGTTTACGGACGGACGGACGCCGGACGAAAAGCGATCACAAAAGCTCACCCTGTCACTTTGTGACAGGTGAGCTAAAAATGACTCAGTCCACTATTAAGCTTAAAAAGAAGAAAAGATTTCCTGCATAGCCTTGGAAAGGTTAGACAGATGAGGCAGAACGTCACACATCATGTGTAGTCACGACAAACTGATAGTTCTGTGTGAACCTGAAGAGGCCTGCTGCCCTGGAATCATTGTGTTCCTCTGTCTCATACTCTAAACTGGTGTACACAGAAGGGAGACATCTCCTCAGAGTGGTAGTGGCTTTATCATGCGACAGCCATCTCACATCCTTGGCCTCAACTAATTTGATGCCTGGCTCGTGCATCAACTCCTGAAAATAAACAAGCAAAATATGATGACAAGACTATTTAGTCTGACTCACAAGACTATTTAGTCTGACAAGTATTTCTTTCCACTGTAAGCTGCTTGGACATTAATTATGATATTATTCAGTTGAAAGCAATATGAAAAAGATTAAAATTTCAGACTGTACCGTTTTAACATATCATGTCATCTTGAATAGAGCTTTTGAGCATATTCATATCAAATTTTAGTCAACTTTCTGGACTGATAAAGAAAAAAACCATGGTCATGAATCAGACTAGAACCAACATTAAAGAGACTAAGCATGATCATGATTTCCCTGAAAATACTTTTTACATATATCTTTTTTTGTCTTTCATATTATACACTTACTTGTATGTCACCCAGTCTTTGCGTTCTAACAGCACTTTTAGCATAGAAGCGATACAGGTCCCCAAGGATGTCTTTTTGCAGGTAGAAGAGTCCCTTTGATGCTTGTCCTGCTGCCAGAGTGAGGCGATGAGCAACACAATGTTTGATGATCAGGTGAGGGATGAGTTGTCTCAGCTGAGCTGCTACACCATTTCTCGCTCCAACCATCACACTTGCCCCCATCACTTCCAAAGGCACACATCTTGGTGAGTGGAAGTTGTAGTTCTTGAAGCTGTTGGTAATGGTGTCTGCCTTGCCATTGGGAAGTGGAAGGATTGAAAGGAATCTCGTCTGACTCAGGCCGTCCTTCAGGAATCCGTTATAAATAATGATTTTATCTAACATATCACAATTCTAAATTTGTATAAAAAGATCTTAAACAAGTTCTAAATAATTAAAAAGTATATGCTAAAAACCAAGACCATCTTAGATGTGATAATCTTGATGGGGTAGACATTTATGCAAGTTATTTTTAAAATCCTTGGAAACTAATGTGTACCTTCAAACTCTTCTTATGAGCATAAGTACCTTCAAACTATTAGAGTGACCTTGACCTTGGAGATAGGAACATGGGTCTTACAACATGTCTTGATGTTGTAGACATTTGTGCAAAGTTATTTAAAACTTAAAACTTTGCATGATAAAGTTTTTTACAGTCTGGACATGTATGTGTATCTTCAAACTCTTCTTGAGAGAAAATGAAAACCTTCTAACTGTAAGAGTGACCTTGGAGGTAGGAACATAAGTCTTAAACCGCGACATGTCATCTTCATGTGGTAGACATTATATGCTACGTTATTTAAAATTCCTTCATTGCATAAAAAGTTAGTCCAGACACAAATGTGTATACCTTTTGAACACTAGTGAGAATATGAAACCTTCAAAATGTAAGTGTGACCTTGACATTTGATTAACAAACTTTGACCTTTGACTAATGAAACACATCACCATGATGTGTTTGACTTTTGTGTCAAGTAATTTTAAAATCCTTCCATGCATGACAAAGCTTAAGTTTGGACACAAATGTGTGCCTGTATGTGTGACCTTGATCTTTTAGGTAGTGATATGGGCCTTAGCTGCGACACATTGTCTAGTGTGGTAGACACTTGTGCAAAGTTATTTAAAAATCCTTCAATGAACAACAAAGGTAAGTCCTGACAGGAATGTGAACATACTTCAAATAATAAGTGTGACCTCGACCTTGGAGGTAGGGACATGAGTCTTGGACTTGACACATCGTCTTGATGTAGTAGACATTAATGCCAAGTTATTTTAAAATCCTTTGATGCATGACAAAGTTACAGTTTAGGAACGAATGTGTGTACCTATAATCTCTTATTGTAGTAGGGTGAACCTTCAAAATGTATGTGTGACCTTGACCTTTGAAGAAGGGACTAGGTTCTTGGATGCAACAACATAGTGATGTGGTACACATTTGTGCCAAGTATTTCAAAATCCCTCAACGCATGACAAAGTTACATTCTGGACTCGGCTGTCGTGAAAGTGGGGACGCATGGACAGACATGAGCCTTAGCAGCAACACATTGTCTTGATGTGTAGAGACATTTGTTATTTTTAAATTCCTTCGATGCATGTCAAAGTTACAGTCTGAAACGAATGTGTGTACCTATAAACTCTAAAAGTGATAAAGTGAAAATTCAAAATGTCAGTTTGACCTTGACCTTTGAGGCAGGGACATGATTCTTGGATGCAACACATCGTCTTGATATTGTAGACATTTATGCAATGTTATTTTAAAATCCTTCGCTATTTTTGACATGGTGACTTGAACCCAAATGACCCCTAACAAAACCCAAAAGAAGAGGACCTCCAAGGGCATGTCAGTATCAAACATGAAACACATTAATTTAAAAATTAAAGGCTGTATGAACAACAAGAGCTGTCACAGGAAGACAGCAAAGCTCGAATAATTAAAAACTGGACTCAGTATGGAAGACAAAACTATGAAAGACAAGAACCGGTTGAAACGGGCGATGCTTCCCCGAGAAGGTTCTGGACACAGGAAAGTATAAAAAAATGAACAAAGGGCAAAAACTCCAAAATTAGGCAAGGCGGAGTAATGTTTTTTTGCACTGCACTTCTATTCAATGAGATCTATCTATCTATAAAGTTTCCTGATGATATCTCTTATAGTTTCAGAGTTATGTCCCAGGTAAAAATTCAAAGTGTAAAAATGAAACAAAGGGCAATAACTCCAAAATTAGACCAGGCTTTGTTTAGGTTCTTTAAGCATTGCAGTACTAAGCAATGATATCTAGCTACCTACAAAGTTTCATGTTGATAACTCTAATAGTTTTAAAGTTATGTCCCAGACAAAAGTCAAAAGTAAAAATAAACAAAGGGCAATAACTTCAAAATAAGGCAAGGCAGAGTAATGATTCTTAAGCACTGCACTTCTACCCCAATGAGACCTATCTATCTACAAAGTTTCATGTTAATATCTCTTATAATTTTAGAGTAATGTCCCGGACAAAGTTCAAAGTGTCAAAATAAACAAAGGCAATAACTTCAAAATTAGGCAAGACAGTGTTACAGTTCTTGTGCACTGCAAACCTACTAAATGAGATCTATCTACCTACAAAGTTTCATGTTGATACATCTTATAGTTTTAGAGTTATGTCCTGGACAAAGTTCAAAGTGTAAAATTAACAAAGGGGGATAATTCAACAAGAGGGCCATGATGGCCCTGAGGTCGCTCACCTGTATATAGGCCCCCCCCCTACCCCCACTACCCCTCCCCTCCAACGTTGCAGGGCCAATTTAACCCAAGGGCTTTTATTTTCACAAACTTGGTAGACACCCATAAGAAGAATGTTTCATGCTAAACATCTAAGCTCTAGCTCATTGGCTTTTTAAAAGAAATTTTTTTTTAAGTTTTTACTATACACATATAGTTAAAAACAATGACACCCCTGGGGCCGGCCAGTTTTGACCCCAGGGCTTTTATTTGAACAAACTTTGTAGACACTTACTAGAAGATGTTTTCATGCTTAATATCTAAAACTCTAGCTATTTGGGTTTTTTCAAAAGAAGATTTAAAGTTTTGCTAAACACATATAAAGAAAATCAATGACCCCCGGGGCGGGGCCAATTTTGACCCAGGTCTTTTATTTGAACAAACTTTGTAGACACTCACTTAAAGATGTTTCATGCTTAATATCTTAACTCTAGCTATTTGGGTTTTTTTCAAAGAAGATTTTTTTAAGTTTTTGTTATACACATATAAGGAAAATCAATCCGGGGCAGTGCCAATTTTGACCCCAGGGCTTTTATTTGAACAAACTTGGTAGACACATATAAGAACATGTTTGATGCTCAATATCTTAGCCATAGCTCTTTGAGTTCTTTAAAAGAAGATTTTTTAAGTTTTTACTATATGCATATAGGGAAAATCAATGACCCCCCGGGGCGGGGCCAATTTTGACCCCAGGACTTTTATTTGAACAAACTTGGTAGACACCCATTAGAACATGTTTCATGCTAAATATCTTAGCTCTAGCTCTTTGGGCTCTTTAAAAGAAGATTTTTTAAGTTTTTACTATATGCATATAGGGAAAATCAATGACCCCCCAAGGCGGGGCCAATTTTGACCCCAGGGCTTTTATTTGAACAAACTTGGTAGACACTCACTAGAAGATGTTTCACGCCAAATATCTAAGCTCTAGCTCTTTGAGTTCTTTAAAAGAAGATATTTAAAGTTTTTTCTTTCGGTTGCCATGGCAACCAGAGTTCTGCATGGAATTAAATTCTTTGAACAATTTTTAAAGGTGACTACCAAAGGAACATTCCTGTGAAGTTTGGATGAAATTGGCTTCGTGGTTTATGAGGAGATGTCATTTAAAGTAAAAGTTTACGGACGGACGGACGGACGACGGACAAAAAGCGATCACAAAAGCTCACCCTGTCATTTTGTGACAGGTGAGCTAAAAAATAGGCAAGACAGAGTTACGGTTCTTGTGCACTGCACACCTACTCAATGAGATCTATCTACCTGCAAAGTTTCATGTTGATCCTTCTTATAGTTTTAGAGTTATGTCCTGGACAAAGTTCAAAGTTTAAAAATAAACAAAGGGGAATAATTAAAAAATTAGGCAAGGCAGAGTTACGGTTCTTGTGCACTGTACACCTTCTCAATGAGATCTATCTACCTACAAAGTTTCATGTTGATAACTCTTGTTGTTTCAAAGTTATGTCCCGGACAAGAAAAGCGGACGGACGCAGGGACGGAGGGACGAAATGACGGACGGACAAGGCCGCACTATATGCTCCCCCAAAATTTTTCGGGGGGCATAAAAAATCAGTTATGATACAAGTATATTTCTTCTAATGACAAGAGGTTATAGTTGTTAATAAAAATTCTAAGTTCAAGGGGAAATAATCTCACTAGAGTTATGGACCTTGTCACACAACATGTGTGTAATAATTCGAAATTTGTATTTGAAGTTTGAAGAATAACCTTAAAAAGTAAAAAAGTTATATTTCTTAAAGAAAGGCCAAGTTAAAAGGGAGATAAGTCTGAAAATATTGCTTCAAGAGTTATGAACCTTGTCACATAAGTTCTGGTTAATAAAAAGAATATTTATTTGAAGTTTGAGGTAGATACCTTTAAAACTAAAAAAAAGTTATAGTAAAAAATAACAATTTTTCAAGTAAAAAAAACTAAGTTAATGAGGAAACAATTTTCTTAGGCAATATTGGTCCTAGAGATATGAACCTTGTAACATAAGAATCTGATGTGGTTAATGATAAGGAACATATATTTGAAGTATTAAGGTGATCCCTTAAGAAAAATAAAGAAGTAACAGTAAAAAATATATTATAGCATAAAATCGGCTATTTTTCCCTCTTTTTGCCCATGTTATAACGGGACCAAAACCATGTGTTAACATAGTCACGTGCTCTTGTTATAGCCCCAGTTTTACTTATGCGCAATACATACAGGGCCCAGTAAACAAACAAATAAAATGACGATTTGGCCTTGTTTGCCAAAGAGTCATGTGCTTTTGTTATATTGAAATTATTGATTCGAGGCATCAATCGCATAAGTAACGGCGCAGCAACTATGCTTGGAAATACGGCATATAGACATCGCCGCTAATCTTAGTTGTCGCCCCTTTCTAAGAAAAGACCGTTGCCAATGTAAACAAAACCCTCCGAGTAACTTACAAAACAAGATAACACAAAATGAATATGAGAAAATGTTGTTTTATATATGTTTATATTGATAAATGCTCTTTATATTTCTTTGAGAGAATAATGTTTAGAGCCTGATTTTTTTTATAAACTTGTGTGCTTGAAAAAAACCAAACAATTCTTGATGTCATTGATCTTTTTTCTACCGTCAATCTGAAATAACTCTAGGAATTTCTGAGGGTCATGTTTTATCTTGTGTAGAGTAATTTAATGTGTATTTTTTCTTAAGTTAATAAATCTCCAATGTTAAGCTTTGTTAAATCAATTAAAATTCGAAATTTCGTTCGGTTCTGAGCATTTGTATTTCCAAAGATGTTGGCCCAGGAAAAATAAAACGCATACGTAAAACATGTAGAATTGGATAAATACCGTCCAAGCATAACGATTTAATGTATGTGTTTTGTATTAAATAGACATCATGAATCTGTTTTGAAATTTTATGCTAAAATAGCGTCAACGCATGTTTATTTCGTGTTAGAAAGTCTGCATTGTCCCTCCGAATTGTTGGAGCCCTCGCCCTACCGGCCTTGAGCACCAACCGTTCCTCGGGACTCGGAACACTGAAAAACGTGTGTTAACCCTATAATATTTTTTAAGGAAAATTCTAAGTTCAAAGGGAGATAAATCCATTGAAAATTATGAAGCCATTAGAACAGATAGAACTTAAGACTTATCCAACTTGCAGGTTTAGGTTAAGAGAATGAAAGTAATTGTTTAAAAATTGTTCTTGTGAAATGAAGTGCTATTTATAGCAAACTTAACACCTTGGGAGAAGGGTCTTGGATGCAACACAACATCTTGATGTGGTAGACAATTAGGCCAAGTTATTTTAAAATCCTTCAATGCATGACAATGTTACAATTTGGAAACTAAAGTGTACCTTTAAACTCTTCTTATGAGCATGACATTGTGTACCTTCAAACTATCAGTGTGACCTTGACCTTGGAGGTTGGAACATGCACACAACACATCATCTTGATGTGGTAGACATTCGTGCCAAGTTATTTTAAAATCCTTCCATGCATGGCAAAGTTACAGTCTGGACATGAATGCGTCTCTTCAAACTCTTCTGGAGTACCTTCAAACTATAAGTGTGACCTTGACCTTGAAGGTAGGGACTGGGGTTTTGAACGTGACATGTTGTCTTAATGTGGTTGATATTTATGCATAGTTATTTTAAAATTCTTCAATTCATGACAAAAGTTACAGGCCGGACACAAATGTGTGTACCTATAAACTCTTAATGTGATAAAGTGAAACTTCAAAATGTTAGTGTGACCTTGACCTTTGAGGTAGGGATGATTCTTGGACGTGACACGTCGTCTTGATGTGGTAGACATTTATGCAAAGTTACATGCATGACAAAGTTACAGCCCTGACACGATTATGTGTACCTATTAACTCTAATTGTGATAAAGTGAACTTCAAAATGGTAGTGTGACTTTGACCTTTGAGGTAGGGACGTAATTCTTGGACGCCACACATCATCTTGATGCGGTAGATCTATATGCCTAGTTATTTTGAAATCCTTAAGATGCATGACAAAGTTACAGCCAGGACACAAATGTGTTTACCTATTAACTCTGTGATAATGTGAAACTTCAAAATGTGTGACCTTGACCTTTGAGGTAGTGTTATGTTGTATGGATAACAAGATTCAAACTATTCTACTATTTATTATAACCATTTAATACATGTTGTTAAGACCAGAGCTCAAGTGAGAAATGCCCAGGTATAAGAGAGGCATGATAATATATATAACATAGCATTAATGAATATCAAGTAAAGGGAAGTAATCCTTTTAACTGTACAACTTAACATGTAAAGAGTTATCTGATCTTGATATCATGACAGGTAGGGATGTGGTTCTTAGACGCCACACATTGTCTTGATGTGGTAGACATTTGTGCCAAGCTATTTCAAAATCTGTATGACAAAGTTACAGGTCGGAGGTGATATTCGCTCATCGACTGCTTTAATTAAGATAAAACAAAATGCATATTAATGGTAATTAATGAAATTAAATGAAATGAGTGAAATGTGCCCAAGTTCTTTAGGTTGTATGAAAGTGGTTTCGATTTAGTATCGTTCTCATATCTCAAAACAGTATGTCAGGGATGCTACAAAGAATTAGAGACCACGCTGTAACGATAGTTCAAACAAGCTGGTGACCAAGACATCGCCATTAGTGGCTCGATTCTTTTAGAGGAGTCTAAATTTTTCGCAGAACAGTTGGGAATTTAAGAATTTAAACAGTCAACTGGATGGTTAGAGCGTTCCAAAGAAAGACACAGAATTTAAACCGGTCGGTCTATTTACCCCAAGACACCCCAAGACTACCCCGAGACATTCCAAGACTACCCCAAGACTAAAATATTTGTATATGTTACATAACAGATACATTCACCAACTCATGCAATTAGCTCAATAATCGACTCTCAAAACCATGGAAGCAAGATAATTTTGTCATTTTTTTATATTTTAAGAATTTTTTTTTTCTTGCAAACAATCGTTTAAGCGATATTCAGGCAAAATAATGACAAAAATATTAAAATGATCTTATGTAATCAAATCACGCTAAAATGACGTTTCAGCATGAATTTCTGTTTAAATTCTATATATTTTGGGTTTGAAGCGTAAATATATCTATATATGCTGGACAAAATTTAGAAACCAATAGAATCACCAAATAGTTATAAAACAAGTCAGGTGACTTGAACAAATCCTTGAAGTTACAATAACAGATATTGTGGATATTGTATGATTGAAACAAGCCTAAGTCATTCTTTTGACATGTTCTTTAACGTTTCCAGAGTTCACTTTGACAACTATTGTGAAGTTCTTGCGCTCTAACCTGACCCACGCGGGTCAGGTTAGGAAACCACCATTTTATTCTTTATATGGAGAAAAGTTTTGTTCCTTTGACTGTCTAATATATTCGTTTTGTGGGCATTTACAAAATAATGAAGCAAAAATTCAAAACTAAGAAAATGAAAATTTTGCCTATGTCTCCCTTTAAATTAAGCTTTTTTTAATGACGGGATTTCTACATGCTTAACTTTGCCATTTTTTGTCTCTAACATAATTTTCTTTAGAGAACTATCATCGATGAAAATTATTTTTTTACACAAATGTAAATACTGTAGATGAATATGACATTTAAGGCTATTACTTTTTCTTTTTTCCTTTGTGTAACCATGTTTAACATATTGTCTGTTGTGTCTTTAATAAATTGTCTCAAGTTTAAAAAATAAATAATATTATTATAATTCAAGTGTGACTGATTGTTGCCATACCATTTTGTTGAGAGAAAAAACAACTTTTTGTTTACATATTCTATTAACAAGAGGGCCATGATGGCCCTAAGGTCGCTCACCTGTATAAAGGCACCCGGAGCAGGGCCAGTTTAAACCCCAGGGCTTTTATTTGAACAAACTTGGAAGAATCCCATTAGAAGATGTTTCACAATGTTAAGTTTTTACTACACACATATAATATTAAAAACAATGATCTACCCCCCCCCCCTATAACTCCCCCCCTCCCGACAGGGCCAATTTTAATCCAGGGGCTTTTATTTGAACAAACTTGGTAGACACTAATAAGAAGATGTTTCATGCTAAACATCTAAGCTCTAGCTCATTGGGGTTTTTTAAAGAAGATTTTTTAAGTTTTTACTATACACATATAGTTAAAAACACTGACACCCCTGGGGCGGGGCCAGTTTTGACCCCAGGGCTTTGATTTGAACAAACTTTGTAAACACTCACTAGAAGATGTTTCATGCTTAATATCTAAACTCCAGCTATTTGGGTTTTTTCAAAGAAGATTTTTTAAGTTTTTGCTATACACATATAAGGAAAATCAATGACCCCAGGCGGGGCCAATTTTGACCCCATGGCTTTTATTTGAAGAAACTTGGTAGACACTTATTAGAAGATGTTTCATGCTAAACATCTTAGCTCTAGCTCTTTGGGTTCTTTAAAAGAAGATTTTTTAAGTTTTTACTATATACCTATAGGGAAAATCAAAGACCCCCTGGGGCGGCCAATTTTGACCCCAGGGCTTTTATTTGAACAAACTTGGTAGACACTCACTAGAAGATGTTTCATGTTTAATATCTAAACTCTAGCTAGGGTAAATCCCGGTAAATACGGACAATTCGGTAAATACGGACGCGAGCAACATTAATATCATTACCACCAGCGCTTGACAAACCGTAGTGTCTATTTATGACGATGTCGCTTCTTTTAATATTCGTGTTCGAATATATCTAACAGTGATGATGTCATAAGGTATGTATGACGTCATTTCCTTTCTTTTAAACCAACCATCTACGCTTCCAGGCTATTTTTTGAACATTTAAATCGAAGATATACCAGTCACCTTGGTTTTGAGGTCTCAGTTTTAATTCATTGTATAGCCTTCTCTTTAAATTTGATAGAATTTTTCTTAAATTACATTTATTTTTTTTGAAAAAATGTACTTGCACAAGACATTTTAAGATTAACTAAATAGATATTTGCAAAAAAATAAATCGTCCGTATTTTTCCTACGACTTTTTCTTCAGTACTGAAAATACGGACAACGCTGATCGAAGAGCAATTACAAGATTCAAATAAAAAAAATAAAGGCATTTTCTCCATTTTCAATGCATAGAACTGACAATGTTTTATAACAATAAACAATTACTCTTAATCTATCTTATAATCATTGCACACGCGCTGAATTTCAAACCTGATCGATCCTTAATATGGGCTATAATTACAAGGCAACTTCCTCAAGGCCACTTCATCATGCTAAATATATTCCATTTTAATCTGTTTCTAATTAACCTATTGTTCAAACATATCTTAATCAAACCTCTTATATCTTGGCCTGTCAAAAGTGACATATTTATTTTCCTTTGCTCTTCCCTCTTTGACAATTTCTATTAATAACTATAATTATATTTCATCATCCCAACCATTCCTTCTTTTTCAGGATGCCTAAAAGTATACTATATAAAATGTAGGGGTAAAACTATGAAATATGAACAAACGTCACTGGAAAACGCTGTTCGAGCTGTTGAAGCCGGGATGTCGGTACGAAATGCGGCAAAACAGTTTAATGTGCCGAGGTCAACCATCGGTGACCGCAAGTCCGGAAAGCATGGTCTGAACACAATTTCATGGCAGACCACCAGCATTACCTGCTACTGTAGAAGCAAAAATTGTACGGTAGCATTAAAGCAGCTGCTAAACTTAGAGTGTGGCCTTAGCCGTAAACAAATCATTGAGAAGAACACATGTGTTGTGCGACCGGCTTAGATTAAGTCCAGTTTATTAATGATTTCAAAGCTGGAAAAAGCATGGTTCGAAGGTTTAAAGCGCCATTCCCGCACCTTGTTTGAGAAAGCCCGAAAAATTTCTTCTGTAAGGGCACGCATGTTAAATCCAGAAGCTAGTGCTTGGAAAGTACTTGATACACTAGAGTCAGTTGTTGCTGCAAATAATCTGCTGGATAAGTCGCAAAACATCTGGAATTGCGATGAATCCGGCTTTAATATGGAGCATAATCCAGTCAAGATTTTACGCTGAAAAAGGAGAGAAATCAGTTGTGAGCAGGACCAGTAACATGTCATCAAATATTACGTTGATGGCTTGCGTTAACGGTGCAGGTGATCGCATGCCTCCCATGTTTATTACAAAGGCAAAACCAAACGGTCTTTACTCGGATTCAATACCCTTGGAGCGCCTGATAATTCATGATGGACGTTTCAACAAAATGGATGGGATAACAGATGACATTGCTGAAGAGTGGTTTGACACAGTTTTTCTGAAACACTGTGGTCCTGATCGGCCGCAGCTTCTCATAATGGATGGCCATGGTCGCATGAGAGTTTGGCTATAAATAGAGCGGGCTATTGAAGAGAATATTGTCCTCCTGAGTTTTACCACCCCTTTGTACCCATTTTCTCCAACCTTAGACGCACAGTCTTTGGGCCGTTGAAAAAGGCATACAATGATGCATGTTCTTCTTTTTTGCAGGAAAATGTTCTATCACATGTAGTTGACAAATGGACATTTCCTGCTCTATTCTCACTTGCTTGGGAGAAAGCTGTGTCTCATCAACGAATGTACAAAAATGTTTTTAGAGCCTGTGGTATGTACCTCTCAATAGACGCGCAGTGTGCCCAACAAGGGCTTTCTGTCCAAGTAAGCTTACTGATCAACCAGTCACTCGACCTGTTTCAGCTTCAGCAAATGTCTCCTCTGAAGACGTTGTAAGTCCGCCCGAGCCTGTATTAGTATCACAAAATATGCCCGTTAAAAACAAGTTGTTAGTTCGCTTAAGTCCGTTATAGTTTCGGAAAATGTCTCTTATGTACCAGTTTGTCCCTCCACCAGAGCCTGTTTTAGCACTAGGCAATATTTCCATAGAGGAAGTGAGTATGCCGGCTCCGATCAATTTGAATCCCTCGAAGAAGTCACAATGCCTTTTACAAGTGTCTCATTCGATGGTGACAATCTGTCTTCTTTCTGACAGTATCATTTGGAACAAACTGATAGTTCACTTGCTCCAATTTTAGATATAAGTGAACCTGTCAGTTAATGAGTCTACTTGCTACCGGCGATGCCATTGTCATGGATATTATTCCTGAGGAAGAGGAAAATTCTGTTAACAGCCAGCGATCGCACGCACTTTTTCTACCACCCACAATTCAAAAACGTTACAGAGGTCGTACGAAAAGCCGTCGCCTAAGCCCCACAAGTCATACAATTGCTTACCAGCCATAGAGGTTTTTGGAGCAGAAACTGCTTTTTCTTTTTTTTTTTTTTTTTTTCTCCTTTTTTCCCTTTTTTTTTTTTTTTTCTTTTTTTTTTTTTTTTTTTTCTTTCAATTTTTTTTCTTTAATTTTTTTTTTTTTTTTCTTTCTTTTTTGGCATTGTTTTCTTCTTTTTCCCCCTTTCCCTTTTTCCCCCTTTTTCTTTTCCATTTTTTTTTTATATAAATTTAAAAAAAAAATTTTTTTTTCCCCTTTAAAAAACGTCATTTTAAAACTGCCATTACCCCGGGATTTACCCATTTGGATTTTTCAAAAAAGATTTTTAAGTTTTTTCTATCAAACAAAGGGCCATAGGCCCCGAAGTCGTCACCTGTATAAGGCCCCCCCAAACGGGGCCAGTTTTAAAAACCCCGGGGTTTTTTTGAAAAAAAACTTTGGAGACACCTAGAAATTTTTCATGGGGTAAACCAATTTTGGCTCGTTGAGTTTTTAAAAAAAAAATTTTTTAAGATTTAAAATAACAAATATAGTTAAAAGCAAGTCACCCCCCTTGGGGGGGGCCCCTTTTTTCCCCCATTT
This sequence comes from Ruditapes philippinarum, assembly GCF_026571515.1. Lineage (NCBI taxonomy): Eukaryota > Metazoa > Mollusca > Bivalvia > Venerida > Veneridae > Ruditapes > Ruditapes philippinarum. Next base: position 76,158 of record NW_026855042.1, read on the forward strand.
ACACCACTAGAAGAGTTTTATGCTAATATCTAAACTCTAGCATTTTTTTTTTTAAAGGGGTATTCAGGGAAAAATAAAGACAAAAATATTAAAAAGATCTCATGTCAAAACAAACCCAAAAATTTTGGGGTTTAAAAATAAAAATCTTTTTTGAAAAATTTTAAAAAAATCAAATAGTTGAAAAAAAAAATTTGACCAAAAAGAATTTAAAAACAAATGTGAAAATTTTAAAAAGCCAAAAAATTTATTACCCTTTAAGTTTCCCGATATTGGAAATATTTTAAAAATTAGCCCGCTGTATCCTGACCCACGCGGGGCAAGTTAAAAAAACCACCGTTTTTTCTTTATAGGAGGAAAAGTTCGTTTCCTTTGACTGTCTAACTGTATTCATTTCGAGGCATTTTAAGAATAAGAATGAAAAATTTAAAACTAAGAAATTAAAATTTTGCCCCTGTCTCCCTTTAAATCAGATTTTTAAGTTTTTGCTATATACATATAAGGAAAATCAATGTCCCCCGGGGAAGGGCCAATTTTGACCCTAGGGCTTTTATTTGAAAAAACTTTGAAGACACTAACTGGAAGATGTTTCATGCTTAATATCTTTACTCTAGCTATTTGAGTTTTTTCAAGGAAGGTTTTTTAAGTTTTTGCTATACACATAAATAAAATCAATGACCCCAGGGGCGAGGCCAATTTTGACCCCAGGGCTTTTATTTGAACAAACTTGGTAGACACTCACTAGAAGATGTTTCATGCTTAATATCTAAACTCTAGCTATCTGGGTTTTTTCAAAGAAGATTTTTTTTTGGTTTTTGCTATACACTGTCATATAAGGAAAATCAATGACCCCCGGGGCGGGGCCAATTTTGACCCCAGGGCTTTTATTTGAACAAACTTTGTAGACACTCAGTAGAAGATGTTTCATGCTTAATATCTAAACTCCAGCTATTTGGGTTTTTTCAAAGAAGACTTTTAAGTTTTTGCTATACACATATAAGGAAAATCAATGACCCCCTGGGACGGGGCCAATTTTGACCCCAGGGCTTTTATTTGAACAAACTTGGTAGACACCCATTAGAACATGTTTCATGCTAAATATCTTAGCTCTAGCTCTTTGAGTTCTTTAAAAGAAGATTTTTTAAGTTTTTACTATATGCATATAGGGAAAATCAATGACCCCCTGGGGCGGGGCCAATTTTGACCCTAGGGCTTTTATTTGAACAAACTTGGTAGACACTCATTAGAAGATGATTCATGCTAAATATCTGAGCTCTAGCTCTTTGGGTTCTTTAAAAGAAGATTTTTAAGTTTTTACTATATGCATATAATTATAGGGAAAATCAAATACCCCCTGGGGCAGGGCCAATTTTGACCCCAGGGCTTCTATTTGAACAAACTTGGTAGACACTCACTAGAAGATGTTTCATGCTTAATATCTTTACTCTAGCTATTTGAGTTTTTTCAAAGAAGGTTTTTTAAGTTTTTGCTACAGTGTATACACATAAATAAAATCAATGACCCCCAGGGCGAGGCCAATTTTGACCCCAGGGCTTTTATTTGAACAAACTTGGTAGACACTCACTAGAAGATGTTTCATGCTTAATATCTAAACTCTAGGCTATCTGGGTTTTTTTCAAAGAAGATTTTTTAGTTTTTGCTTTCCACTTCATATAAGGAAAATCAATGACCCCCCTGGGCGGGCCCAATTTTGACCCAGGGCTTTTATTTGAACAACTTTGTAGACACTCAGTAGAAGATGTTTCATGCTTAATATCTAACTCCAGCTATTTGGGTTTTTTTCAAAGAAGATTTTTTAAGTTTTTGCTATACACATATAAGGAAAATCAATGACCCCCTGGGACGGGGCCAATTTTGACCCCAGGGCTTTTATTTGAACAAACTTGGTAGACACCCATTAGAACATGTTTCATGCTTAATATCTAAACTCTAGCTTTTTGGGTTTTTTCAAAGAAGACTTTTAAGTTTTTGCTATACACATATAAGGAAAATCAATGACCCCTGGGGCGGGGCCAATTTTGACCCCAGGGCTTTTATTTGAAGAAACTTGGTAAACACCCATTAGAACATGTTTCATGCTAAATATCTTAGCTCTAGCTCTTTGAGTTCTTTAAAAGAAGATTTTTTAAGTTTTTACTATATGCATATAGGGAAAATCAATGACCCCCTGGGGCGGGGTTAATTTTGACCCCAGGGCTATAATTTGAACAAAACTTGGTAGACACTCATTAGAAGATGTTTCATGCCAAATATCTAAGCTCTAACTCTTAGGGTTTTTTTAAGAGAAGATATTTAAAGTTTTTTCTTTCGGTTGCCATGGCAACCAGAGTTCTGCATGGAATTAAATTCTTGGAAACAATTTTTAAAGGGGACCACCAAAGGAACATTCCTGTGAAGTGGATGAAATTGGCCTCTTTAGTGGTTTATGAGGAGATGTCATTTAAAGTAAAAGTTTACGGACGGACGGACGCCGGACGGACGCCGGACGAAAAGCAATTACAAAAGCTCATCCTGTCACTTTGTAACAGGTGAGCTAAAAAAAAGAGATTAAATGTTCTTATATTTTTTGAAATCCTTGTTTTTTATTTCCCATGAAAATATCTTTAAACTTATACTTTTTGTTAATTGACCATTGTACTTTTCCTACTTTTCCAACATTGTTGCTGCTATGTAATTCTTGCTATATTTTTAGTTAACACATACAAACAAACATATTATTAAAATATGATTGAAGAAACACAAGAATCACATCTTATTTTTTTAATTCCAACCTGTCACACAACTTCATGGAGTTAATTCCAATAATGACATTGGATGCACCTAGTTACTCCCCTTAGATTATCTCCGACAGGGTCGTATATTAATGAAACATTTCCAATTTATAAGTTAATTTCCATTAAGAAGGTTCTTGGGGTGTCTTGCGGTTGTCTTTGGGTAGTTTTGGGGTGTCTTGGGGTAAATAGACTGATCCAGTTGGTCAATTTACCCCAAGACAACCCCAAGACATTCCAAGACGACCCTAAGACACTTTGTTTAACTGATATGTAATTGCGATCCTATTTTACATTGTTTATGGGAGGTAACTATGCGATTCACAAGTACACATTGAATTATCTCCCTTCTGAGGGATATCACACGTACGTGCCAACAAGTTATCAACCTGACTGAGAAAATAAGAAAGTATCATTTCTATATTTTTCCTTCATAATAAGCTTTTCTGGAACATATAGCCACTGAAGTAGATTGTGACATTGATACAATTGAAATGAAAATTTCAGAAAATATGGAATTCGGTACAGATGATGAAATAGCCCTTACTAAGGAAATTGAAGAAGTGTTTCCATCATCTGATAGATATTTGTGTACCAAGCATCTAAAAGACAATGTTAAACATTACCTTCAAAACAAAACCGGCATTGAAATTAAACAAAGAAACATATTAATGAATGATTGATAGATGCTGCCTCAACTTTGGATTTGAAACTAAGGCTCAAATTCAAGGAAAAAAATAGACAAAAAAATGATTCTCTAAAAACGTATTTCTGTAACAACCTTAAACCAAGACTGTTAGAATTTGTCTTCAAAACCGAGTCGCAAAAAACAAATGGATTTAAGAAAAATTGGACAAACAAACAACGCAGAATCAATGAACAATATACTCAAAACTATCTTTTAGACTGAAAACCGAACGAACCCGAGAACTAATCGAAAAAATGTATGTCATAACAAATCTCCACTTTCATGATTATCCGAATCCCTCTCATGACACGGGTAACTACAACCCGACGCAGAAGAACGTCGTGTTACCATATCCCGGACTCAATTTAGCGCTGTAAGACAGAAGAGAAAAACTAGAAATGTGTCCAGTAGGACACGGTGCCCCCACCGCGCACCATGTTCTGTCAATCTTTTTACTCAGTCAAGAAATAACTCTACAAATAACTGATAAATCACAAAGCCAAAAACCCAGTGCAAATCTAAATATGCTGAGCAAGCTGCCCATATAGGTTAATGACTATGTAAAATCCTTTTTGAGTAACTTGCGACACAAGTTGAAAATTGCAAAAATTTCTAAGTGAAGGGCAATAACTCTAAAAATACTAAATAAATCACGACGAAAATACCTGGTGCACAACTGCACATGCTGATCAATATTCCTGCTTAAAGTTACATGACTCTAGGTCAAATACTTTTTGAGTTTTACGTGCGACACATGTTGAAAATTGCAAAATTTTACTAAGTCAAGGACAATAACTCTGAAAATACTAAAAATATCCACACGAAAATACCCAGGTGCACAACTACACATGCTGATCAACATTCCTGTTAAGTTTCATGACTCTAGGTCAAATACTTTTTTGAGTTACGTGCGACACAAGTTGAAAATTGCAAAATTTTACTAAGTCAAGGGCAATAACTCTGAAAATACTAAAAATATCCAAACGAAAATACCCAGGTGCACAACAACACATGCTGATCAACATTCCTGTAAAGTTTCATGACTAACTAGGTCAAATACTTTTTGAGTAACATGCGACACAAGTTGAAAATTGCAAAATTTTACTAAGTCAAGGGCAATAACTCCGAAAATACTAAAAATATCAAACGAAAATACCCAGGTGCACAACTACACATGCTGATTAACATCCTGTTAAGTTTCATGACACTAGGTCAAATACTTTTTGAGTTACATGCGACACAAGTTGAAAAATTGCAAAATTTTACTAAAGCAAGGGCAATAACTCTGAAAATACTAAAAAATATCACATGAAAATACCCAGGTGCACAACTACTAACATGCTGATCAACATTCCTGTAAAGTTTCATGACTTTGGGTCAAATACTTTTCGAGTTTTTACTAAGTCAAGGGCAATAACTCTGAAAATACTAAAAATATCCAGACGAAAATACCCAGGTGCACAACTACACATGCTGATCAACATTCCTGTAAAGTTTCATGACTCTAGGTCAAATACTTTTTGAGTTACGTGCGACACAAAAGTGAACGGACGGACGGACGGAAGGACGGACGGAAGGACGGACGGACAAGGGTAAATCTAAATGCCCGCCACTAACGTGGGGGCACAAAAATGAAATATTTGACCAATTCTTGATGGACAAAAAGAGACTGATAAAAATGAAGTATGTTGAGGCAAAAAACGGAAAGTACACATTTATTAACAAAGTTAGTGGTGTGGCTAAGAAACCAGGACAGCGCAAGCGTTCCCTCAATGAAAGAACTAGGAAGCCTTGATCCCAAAAACTAGTGTCCCAAATTATAAAGACAAAAAATACAGTGCACATGCATTTAAATGTTCATGCTGTGAATATGAAAAGTTAATGAATTTGTATGCATATTGCTTGACTTTTTGTTGCAATGCCTTTAACAGACAGAAAATTAAAAACTGTCCAGTAAATTTTAGAAATGCCGGAAATGTGTGTATTAATAATAAATTGATCACAGTGAGTGTTGTATACCAGGTATATTCAGGTAGCATAGTATAAACTGATTTCAGACCTATCTACGTACATGTCGTCTTTGAAATGTACATATAATGTTATACATAATGCTGTATAAGTAGCAATATAATATTTGGTATTGAACATTTTATTTGTGTACTTACTTGTCTTTCTATTTGCTGCTTAAAATATTTGTATATGTTACATAACAGATACATTCTTTTTACCAACTCATGCAATTAGTTCAATAATTGACTCTCAAAACCATGGAAGCAAGATAATTTTGTCATTTTTTTTTATACTTTAAGAATATTTTTTTGTTGATGATATTTTTAATGACGGGATTTCTTCATGCTCTACTTTGCCATTTTTTGTCTCTAACATAATTTTCTTTAGAGAACTATCATCGATGAAAATTATTTTTTTACACAAATGTAAATACTGTAGATGAATATGACATTTAAGGCTATTACTTTTTCTTTTTTCCTTTGTGTAACCATGTTTAACATAATGTCTGTTGTGTCTTTAATAAATTGTCTCAAGTTTAAAAAACTCAAGTTTAAAAAATAAATAATATTATTATAATTCAAGGTGTGACTGATTGTTGCCATACCATTTTGTTGAGAGAAAAAACAACTTTTTGTTTACATATTCTATTAACAAGAGGGCCATGATGGCCCTAAGGTCGCTCACCTGTATTAAAGGCACCCGGAGCAGGGCCAGTTTAAACCCCAGGGCTTTTATTTGAACAAACTTGGAAGACACCCATTAGAAGATGTTTCACAATGTTAATTTTTACTACACACATAATAATATAAAACAATGATCTACCCCCCCCCCCTCTCTTTCACCCCCCCCCCCCGCAGGCCAATTTTAATCCAGGGGCTTTTATTTTGAACAAACTTGGTAGACACTAATAAGAAGATGTTTCATGCTAAACATCTAAGCTCTAGCTCATTGGGGTTTTTAAAGAAGATTTTTAAGTTTTACTATACACATATAGTTAAAACAACTGACACCCCTGGGGCGGGGCAAATTTTGACCCCAGGGCTTTTTATTTGAACAAACTTTGTAGACACTCAGAAGATGTTTCATGCTTAATATCTAAACTCCAGCTATTTGGTTTTTTTCAAAGAAGATTTTTTAAGTTTTTGCTATACACATATAAGGAAAATCAATGACCCCCTGGGACGGGGCCAATTTTGACCCCAGGGCTTTTATTTGAACAAACTTTGGTAGACACCCATTAGAGACATGTTTCATGCTAAAATATCTAAACTCTAGCTTTTTGGGTTTTTTTCAAAGAAGACTTTTAAGTTTTTGCTATACCACATATAAGGAAATTCAATTGACCCCTGGGCGGGGCCAATTTTGACCCCAGGGCTTTTTATTTGAAGAAAACTTGGTAAACACCCTTAGAACATGTTTCATGCTAATAATCTTAGCTCTAGCTTCTTTGAGTTCTTTAAAAAGAAGATTTTTTAAGTTTTTACATATATCATATAGGGAAAATCAATGACCCCCTGGGGCGGGTTAATTTTTGACCCAGGGCTATAATTTGAACAAACTTGGTAGACACTCATTAGAAGATGTTTCATGCCAAATATCTAAGCTCTAGCTCTTAGGGTTTTTAAGAGAAGATATTTAAAGTTTTTTCTTTCGGTTGCCATGGCAACCACGAGTTCTGCATGGAATTTAAATTCTTGGAACAAATTTTTAAAGGGGACACCAAAGGAACATTCCTGTGAAGTTTGGATGAAATTGGCTTGGTGCGTTTATGAGGAGATGTCATTTAAAGTAAACAGTTTACGGGACGGACGGATGGACGTACGATGGCCGGTTCGCCCGAACGAAAAGCGATCACAAAAGCTCACCCTGTCACTTGATGACAGGTGAGCTTAAAAAAAAGGAGATTAAATGTTCTTATATTTTTTGAAATCCTTGTTTTTTATTTCCTGTGAAATATATCTTTAAACTTATACTTTTGGTAATTGACCATTGTACTTTTCCTACTTTTCCAACATTGTTGCTGCTATGATATTCTTGCTATATTTTTAGTTAACACATACAAACAAACATATTATTAAAATATGATTGAAGAAACACAAGAATCACATCTTATTTTTTTAATTCCAACCTGTCACACAACTTCATGGAGTTAATTCCAATAATGACATCGGATGCACCTAGTTACTCCCCTTAGATTATCTCCGACAGGGTCGTATATTAATGAAACATTTCCAATTTATAAGTTAATTTCCATTAAGAAGATTCTTGGGGTGTCTTGCAGTTGTCTTTGGGTGTCTTGGGGTAGTCTTTGGGTAAATTATAGACTGACCCGGGCAGAATAACATTTAAAACAATATGCGGTGAAGCTAAATCGGTAGATTGTAACTTAACAGATATGAACGCCTGGTTAGGTCATCTAGAAACAATTCTTAGGAAATATTCACCAATGAACATTTCCAATGCCAAAGAAGCTGCGCTATCGATAAACTTAAACCAGAAAAAACTCCCAAGAGTCAAAAATGTCAGTTGTCAGGGTGGAAAGAGCAGTAAAGAATGTTTAACTGTACTTAAGGTGACTACTCCAACAGGTTTCGTTGTTATTGATAGGAAAGTCAGCAAATCCCAGGTGTTTCAAGGATATAAAGACATTACCTGTAGAATACAAAAGCATGGATGCCAGGGGAACTATTCACATACTGGTTAATGAAACTTGATAAACATTTCATCGTCAGAACAGAAAAGTGGCTATGGTGATTGATAGTTGTCTGCCCATCCAAAAGAAAAAGGACTCAAAGCAATTGAGCTTGTGTTTTTACCACCAAATACCAACAGTCATACTCAACCTTTGGACCAAGGAATTACCAAAAACTTAAAAGTACATTACATTCGTCAAGTGATAAACAAGAGGGCCATGATGGCCCTCAGGTCGCTCACCTGTATATAGGCACCCCAACCCCCCCCCCCCCCAACATTGCGCAGGCCAATTAACCCAAGGCTTTATTTGCCAACAAATCTCGGTAGACACCCATAAGAAAGACTGTTCATGCTAAACATCTAAGCTCATAGCTCATTGGGCTTTATTTGAAGGAAGATTTTTTTAAAGTTTGACTATACATCATATAGTTAAAAACAATGACACCCCTGGGGCCGGGCCAGTTTTGACCCCAGGGCTTTTTTTTATTTGAACAAACTTTGTAGACACTTACTAGAAGATGTTTCATGCTTAATATCTGAACTCTATCTATTGGTTTTTTTCAAAGAAGATTTTTAAGTTTTTGCTATACAGCACTATAAAGAAAAATCAATGACCCCCCGGTCGGCGGGCCAATTTTGACCCCCAGGTCTTTAATTTGAACAACACTTTGTAGACACTCACTAAAAGATGTTTCATGCTTAATATCTTAACTCTAGCTATTTGGCGTTTTTTTTCAAAGAAAATTTTTAAGTTTTTTGCTATACACCATATCAAGGAAAATCATATGACCCCCGGGGCGGGGGGCCAATTTTGACCCAGGGCTTTTATTTGAAACAAACTTGTTAGAACCTATAGAACAGTGTTTGATGCTAAAATATCTTAGCATAGCTCTTTGAGTTCTTTAAAAGAAGAATTTTTTAAGTTTTTACTTATGATATGCATATAGGGAAAATCAATGATCCCGGGGCGGGGCCAATTTTGACCTCAGGGCTTTCATTTGAACAAAAACTTCGGTAGACACTTATTTAGAAACAGTTTCTATGCTAAATATCTTAGCTTTAACTCTTTTGGTTCGTTTAAAAGAAGATTTTTTTAAGTTTTTACCTATATGTCATATAGGGAAAATCAATGACCCCCCTGGGTTGGGGCAATTTTGACCCAAGGGCTTTTATTTGAAGAAACATTGGTCAGAACAACCTATTAGAACATGTTTGATGCTCAATATCTTAGCCATAGCTCTTTGAGTTCTTTTAAAAAGCAAGATTTTTTAAGTTTTTACTACATGCATATAGGGAAAATCAATGACCCCGTCCCCCCGTGTGGGGCCAATTTTGACCCCAGGGCTTTTATTTGAACAAACTTGGTAGACACCATTAGAACATGTTTCATGCTAAATATCTTAGCTCTAGCTCTTTTGGTTCTTTAAAAGAAGATTTCTTAAGTTTTTACTATATGCATATAGGGAAAACAATGACCCCCCTGGGGCGGGCCAATTTTGACCCCAGGGCTTTTATTTGAGAACAACCAAACTTGGTAGAAACCTATTAGAACATGTTTCATGCTAAAAATCTTAGCTCTAGCTTTTTTGGTTCTTTTAAAAGAAGATTTTTTAAGTTTTTTACTATATGCATATAGGGAAAATCAATGACCCCGGGCGGGCCAATTTTGACCCCATGGCTTTATTTGAACAAACTTGTAGACACATTATTAGAACATGTTTCATGCTAAATATCTTAGCTTTAACTCTTTTGGTTCTTTAAAAAGATTATTTAAGTTTTTACATATTAGGGAAAATCAATGACCTCCCCCCTGGGGCGGGGCCAATTTTGACCCCAGGTGCTTTTTATTTGAACAAACTTGGTAGAAACCTATTAGAAGCATGTTTCATGCTAAAATCTTAGCTCTAGCTTTTTGGTTCTTTAAAAGAAGATTTTTTAAGTTTTTTACTATATGCATATAGGGAAAATCAATGACCCCCGGGCGGGCCAATTTTGACCCCATGGCTTTTATTTGAACAAACTTGGTAGACACTTATTAGAACATGTTTCATGCTAAATATCTTAGCTTTAAACTCTTTTGGTTCTTTAAAAAATTATTTAAGTTTTTACATATAGGGAAAATCAATGACCCCCCTGGGGCGGGGCCAATTTGACCCCAGGGCTTTTATTTGAACAAACTTGGTAGACACCTATTAGAACATGTTTCATGCTAAATATCTTAGCCATAGCTCTTTGAGTTCTTTAAAAGAAGATTTTTTAAGTTTTTTACTATATGCATATAGGGAGAATGAATGATCCCCCGGGGCGGGGCCAATTTTGACCCCAGGGCTTTTATTTGAACAAACTTGCGTAGACACCCATTAGAACATGTTTCATGCTAAATATCTTAGCTGTAGCTCTTTGGTTCTTTAAAAGAAGACTTTTTTAGTTTTTTACTATATGTATATAGGAAAACTCAATGGAAACCCCCCGGGGCGCCAATTTTGACCCCAGGCTTCTTATCCTCGAACAAACTTTGTAACCCACTCCACTAGCAGATTTCATGAACAAATATCCTAAGCTCAGCTTTATTTTTTAAAAGAAGATCATTTAAAGTTTTTTCCTTTCGTTGCATGGAACCAGAAGTTCTGATTGGAATTAAATTCTCTTGAACAATTTTTAAATTGACCAGCCAAAGAAACCAATTCCTGTGATTGGATGAAATGACTAGTGGCTTTCATTAGGAGATTCATTTAAAGTAAAAAGTTTCACGGACAACGGACCCTGACGGACGACGGGCCGGACGCCGGACGAAAAGCGATCACAAAAGCTCACCCTGTCACTTTGTGACAGGTGAGCTAAAAACAACTGGAAGCTATTGATAATCACGTGGATTTAGTGTTGAATGTGTTAGACGCATTACGTCTTATAAGACAATCTTGGTCAATGCCCAAACAATCAGTAACTGCTACAGACACGCAGGCTTCAAATTTAAAATTTTTAGTCCCCAGAGCTTTAATTTGAACAAACTTGGTAGACACCCACTAGAAGATGTTTCATGCTTAATCATTATCTAAGCTCTAGCTATTTGGGTTTTTTAAAAGAAGATTTTTCTTCTTTTTTTTTTTATACAGGAAAATCAACGACCCCTTGGGGCGGGGCCAATTTTGACCCCAGGACTCTTGTTTGAACAAACATGGTGGACACTTACTAGAAGATGTTTCATGCTTAATATCTAAGCTCTAGCTATTTGTTTTTTTTATTTTTTTAAGATTTTTTTTTTAAGTAATTACACGATATACATATAAAATATATGATCCCCAGGGCATGGCCAATTTTGACAAAAGAGCTTTCATTTGAACAGACACCCATGAGACGATGTTTCATGCTTAATATATAAGCTTTATCTATTTGTTTTTTTTTAAAGATTTTTTAAGTTTTTTCTATATACATACACAACAGGGCCCTTGGGCCCTGGGTTGCTTACCTGAGACATGGGTGTATGCATGTATTTAAAGTTTGTGTACACAAACATTCTTAGTTTCAATTGAACTGCGTAAAAGGCAATCTCAGATTTACAAAAGTTTCCCAAAGATCTGATTGGGTGACTTAGTTTCTGAACCTGATGTGACCTTGACCTTTGAGTGGCACACCTAGGTTTTATGTGCCACACACCACCCCATTATGCTGAAAATTTGTACTAAATATTTTGTAATCCTTCAAAGAATAAGCAAGTCACATAGATCAGACAAAATTTTAATATTCTTATTTGATCTTTGACCTCATGACCTTGACGTTCATTTTGTGCCAACTCAACATGAGGTACATTTGAGCTAAGTTAAATTAAAATCAATCCATGTATATATAAGTTATACTAGCATATGAATGTTTTATTTTGTTATTTGACCTTTGACCCCTTAGTGTGACCTTGAACACAGACACCTGAATTTTTCGAAACACTCTGCCAAAGTATGGAGAATATTTGTCCCAAGTTATATTAAAATCATTATATCATTCAAAGAATGAACAAGATATAGACTGGACAAATCCGGACTGAAGGACACACGCACAGACACACATACACCGAACTATACACCAAAAGTGACAACTAAGACAAGCTCAGCGCAAGCAGGCTTGACAACCATGCCAATTTAATAAGATACAAAACAAGAGCTGTCGGTAGGACAGCAACGCTCTACTATTCTTCGTGCTTGATAGTAAAAAAATGCCTGATACAGTTACCTCCTCCTGTTTACAGGTTGGGGTCATGATGGTGAACAAGTGTGCAAAGTTTCAAAGCCATATAATCAATGGACTTTGAAAATATTTGATACGAACTATTACAAAACTTTAACGTAAATTCTAAGTCGAAAAAGGGGCATAATTCTGTCAAAATGCTTGATAGAGTTACCTCCTCCTGTCTACAGGTTTGGGGTCATGATGGTGAACAAGTGTGCAAAGTTTTCAAAGCCATATGTCTAATGGACTTTGAAAATATTTGAACTATTACAAAAAACTTTTTAATGTAAATTCTAAAGTCGAAAAAGGGGCATAATTCTGTCAAAATGCTTGATAGAGTTACCTCCTCCTGTCTACAGCTTAGCGGGTCATTGATGTGTGAAACAAGTGTGCAAAGTTTCAAAGCCATATGTCAATTGGACTTGAAATATTTGAACTATTACAAAAACTTTACGTAAAATTCTAAGTCGAAAAAAGGGGCATAATTCTGTCAAAATGCTTGATAGAGTTTTACCTCCTCCTGTCTACAGGTTGGGGTCATGATGAGTGAACAAGTGTTTGCAAAGTTGTCAAAGCCATATGTCAATGGACTTTGAAAATATTTTGAACTATTACAAAAAACTCTTTAATGTAAATTTCATAAGTCGAAAAAGGGGCCCATAAATTCTGTCAAAATGCTTGATAGAGTTACCTCCTCCTGTCTACAGGTTTGGGGTCATGATGGTGAACAAGTGGTGCAAAGTTTCAAAGCCATATTTGTCAATGGACTTTGAAAATATTTGAACTATTACAAAAACTTTAACGTAAATTCTAAGTCGAAAAAGGGGCATAATTCTGTTCAAAAATGTTGTGATAGGATAGTTACCCCCCCTGCTACAGCTTGGGTCATTGATGGTGATACAAGTGTGGCAAAGTTCCCAAAAGCCATTATGTCAATTGGACTTTGAAAATATTTTTAACTTTACAAAAACTTTAACATAAAGTGGTTACGCCACGCCGAACGCAGACGCCGAACGCTCGGGTGACTGGCAATAGCTCTACTTATTTCTTAATTCGAATTAGTCGAAGCTAAAAACTAGAAATGTCTGTCCATAGGACCCACGGATGCCCCTACCAACGCCACTTTCTGTCAATGGCGGCTTATTACTTCTAGTTAAAACTTTATTTTTGGACTGCATTGTGACACAAGTTGAAAAACTAACAAGAGCTGTCGGTTAGGACCAGGCATACGCTCGGAAATATTCTTAAGGTGGCCTTGATTAGTAAAAAAAATGCTTGAATAGTTAAAAAAATGCTTGATACAGTTTACCTCCCCTGTTTACAGGTTGGGTAATGATGCCGTGAACACAGTGTGCAAAGTTTCAAGCCATATGTCAATGGACTTTTTTGAGAAATATTTTAACTATTACAAAAAACTTTAACGTAAATTCTAAGTCGAAAAAGGGGCATAATTCTGTCAAAATGCTTGATAGAGGTTACCTCCTCCTGTCTACAGGTTGGGATCAGGATGGTAACAAGTGTGCAAAGTTTCAAAGCCAATATTGTCAATGAACTTGCGAAAATATTTAAAAACTATTTACAAAAACTTTAACGTAAATTCTTAAGTCGAAAAAAGGGGCATAATTCTGTCAAAATGCTTGATAGAGTTACCTCCTCCTGTCTTACAGGTTGGGGTCATGATGATTGTGAACAAGTGTGCAAAGTTTCAAAAGCCATATGTCAATGGACCTTTGAAAATATTTAACTATTACAAAACTTTAACGTTTAAATTCTAAAGTCGAAAAAAGGGGCATAATTCTGTCAAAATGCCTTGATAAGAGTTTACCTCCTCTGTCTACAGATTGGAGTCATGATGGTGAACAAGTGTGCAAAGTTTCAATGCCATATGTCAATGGACTTTGGAAAAATATTTGAACTATTACAAAAACTTTAACGTAAATTCTAAGTCAAAAAAAGGGGCATAATTCTGTCAAAATGCTTGATAGAGTTACCTCCTCCTGTCTACAGGTTGGGGTCAGATGGTGAACAAGTGTGCAAAGTTTTCAAAGCCATATGTCAATGGACTTTGAAAATATTTTAACTATTACAAAAACTTTAACAGTAAAATTCTAAAAATCAACAATTGGCCATAATTCTGTTAAACTTTTTGGTCGCAGCAAAAAATTCCTTCCTTTTACTACCATCTACACATTAAAGGTTGTTAATCCCTGGAAGTTTAAGTAAAATCTGCCATCCGGTTAAAGAGGAGTTGCGTTCACAAAATTTCTACATAGTATATAATGAAAAAATCAACAAAGGGCCATAATTCTGTTAAATTTGGTTGCAGCAAAAATTCCTTCCTTTACTGCCATCTACACATTAAGGTTGTTCATCCCTGGAAGTTTAAGCAAATCTGCCATCCGGTTTAAGAGGAGTTGCATTCACAAAATTTCTACATAGTATATAGTGAAAAAATCAACAAAGGGCCATAATTCTTTAAAAATTGGTCGCAGCGAAAATTCCTACCTTTACTACCATCTACACCTTAAGGTTGTTCATCCCTGTAAGTTTAAGCAAAATCTGCCATCCGGTTTAAGAGGAGTTGCGTTCACAAAATTTCTACATAGTATATAGTGAAAAAATCACCAAAGGGCCATAATTCTGTTAAATTTGGTCGCAGCAAAAATTCCTTCCTTTATTGCCATCTACACATTAAGGTTGTTCATCCCTGTAAGTTTCAGCAAAATCTGCCATCCGGTTTAAGAGGAGTTGCGTTCACAAAATTTCTACATAGTATCTAGTGAAAAAATCAACAAAGGGCCATAATTCTGTTAAATTTGGTCGCAGCGAAAATTCCTTCCTTTACTACCATCTACACATTAAGGTTGTTTATCCTTGGAAGTTTAAGCAAAATCTGCCATCCGGTTTAAGAGGAGTTGCGTTCACAAGATTTTGGGACGTACGGACAGACGGACGGACAAGTGCAACGCTTTATGCACCCCACTTTGTGGGGGCATAAAAAATCATTACAATGAGTACCAAAAGTATGGCTGCATTAGCTGGTACAGGTCAAATTTGAACTTAAGGAGGAAAGAGAAAATCAAAGCCTTGCCAAAATCACAACAAACACTTAACAAAGTAACAGGACAACAACCAACTAAACAAGCCAAGAGAAAATTATCAGAACAAAGAGAAATCAGCAATAAGAGTTTATGAACTTGTCAGTGATTCAAAATCAGCTGGATATATTACAAGAATCAATGTTCAGAAAAGAAGACACAGAGACATCAATAACAAATACTATCCCACATATAATGAACAAGAAATGTGTCCACAGGACACGGGTGCCCCCAAACGCCACTGTTCTGTCAATCTTATGACTCTAGGTCAAATATCTTTTGGACAACATGTGCCACAAGTTGAAAACTAAAAATCTTTTTCTAAGTAAAGGGCAAGAACTTTACAAATACTGACAAATATTCCACAACCAACCCCAAGGTGCATAAGTACACATGTTGACCAACATTCTTGTAAACTTTCAGGCCTACAAGTCAAATACTTTTTGAGCTATGCATGAACAAGTTGAAAATTGCAATTTTATACTATGTAAGTCAAGAGCAATAACTCTAACAAAACTGAAAAAAATCCACAAAGTCCCAGGTGCATAGCTTTACAGTGATGTTGATCATTATTCCTGAAAAGTTGGTTGATTCTAACTCAAGCAATCAAGGAACAAATAACACAACATAATAAAACGGTTTTTATAAGTCAAGGGCAATAACTTTTGAATTACGTGCAACACAAGTTGAAAATTGCAAATTTTCACTAAGTCAAGGGCTATAACTCTAAAAATGCTAAATAAATCCACACGAAAATACCCAGGTGCACAACTACACATGCTGATCAACATTCCTGTTAAGTTTCATGACTCTAGGTCAAATACTTTTTGAGTTACATGCGACACAAAGGAGAACGGACAGAAGGATGGACGAAAGGAAGGACGGACTAATGTACGGACAGACAGACAAGGGTAAATCTAAATGCCCCCCCCACCCTAAAGTGGGGGCACAATAAAATGGGAGACAGTAAGCTCCAAAGTAGCAGCAAAAACATTCAGGTTTGAAAATGATACTATAACTATGATCTTAACTTTATAAACTTTTATATTTTAATTACCATAAATGTGTGAAATTTTGTTTAAGATACTATTCCTTTAATATATTTCATATTCTAAGTGTAATCTACAATTGTAATACTAAGAACTTTCAATTTTACATACTTGTAGAAAAATTTGTTTTTTTATACTCCCCGAAGGATGAGCATATAGTCACCGCTTTGTCCGTCCGTCCATCTGTCCGTCCGTCTGCTATTCTTGTCCGGGACATAACTTTGAAACAACAAGAGGTATCAACATGAAACTTTGTAGCAACATTGATCTTATCAAATAGAAGTGCAGTGCAAAAGAACCTTAACTCTGCCTTGCTTAATTTTTGAGTTATTACCCTTTGTTCATTTTTACACTTTCAACTTTATAACTTTGTCTGTGACATACACTACAAGAGGTATACTTTCCTGTGTCCAAAACCTATTCGGGGAGCATCACCCACTTCAACCAATTCTTGTTTGTTTTAGGGGGAAGTATTGGTTTGACCGCAGACCAATACAGATAGATGGTGAAAGGAACATTAGAATTGAAATGATTGTGTGCGATATGTACAAACGAAGGGCCCTATGAGGCATCAGCAGCTTCTCCATTACGACAGCTGATGAACACTACGTATGTTGTGCGAGACAATGAAGTTGAACAGATGCAAGAAGACGACACAATAATTATTTATATATGGGCACTTGCATTTCCAGTTGAATGAGAATAATCATAATTATGTGCTACTACAAGATTGGACAGGGGCACCTAGACCAATGTTTTACAGACATCCAGCTGAACCATACAGTTTGCTGCCATTAAAACAATTTCTTGAAGAGGCCGCTCAAGTCCTTGGTGAGAACTATGGAGCACTACTTCTTAGCCTTGGGGCTATGGTATCAATGCTCACCTTTTATGGAATCCACATTGGGATCAGCCATTTCAGTTTACCAGTTTTGTATGACCCACCAATGTCTGGAAAGACTATTACAGCCTCTTGTGTGGCATTGATTACCAAAATGTCAAAGAACAAGGTAAGTTTGAGGTAAAGAACATATAAAATAAGATTTTTAACCATATCCATTTTGAAAGTGTAAAAGGGTAATAACTTCTCAAGGTCACCCAGATCATGATTGTACTTTGTATCGATTAGTGTGTAAATTATAAAGCCAATGGTACAGGCAGAACTTAAAAATCCAACTTGCCATTTTAGGTTAGATAGGCAGACAGTTTAATTACATTATGCCCAGGGGCATTAAAAATGTCATGCTGGAAATCACTCTCAGAACAATATGTAAGAAAATACAGGTTGATTGGTTAAGGTTTTCCTTTATCATCCAAAGTAGAGGTTTCTTTGCAGCAGGTAGAGAGTAAAATATCCCGTGCATTGAGAAGGCTGTGTGCCATGTATGCAGGAAGTACTGAAGAAACTTAATAAAAGAAAAAATGAAGTGTGACATATATGTGCTTAAGGAGTTGGTGCTGAAGTAGAGTAGATTGTGTAATTTAATTTTTATTGTTCTGTTATTCTGTTTTAAAAAAAAAAGATTTAATTTTGTTTAGTTAAAATCAATCAATTTGTTTTGTTAAAATTAATGCATTATTAGTTTTTTTTTAATATATTATGTCTATTATATATTAAATTTTAGTTGACATTGAACAGAAGATGGCAAATTGTTGTTCTGTTCTGTTCATACACATTACAGTTCATGCAAACAGTATTTATTTTTGGTGTGATTGATGTGAAAGAACACCATTATAGATTGAAAATTCACATTGTGATATACCATTACAACAGCCATCCTCAAGTTGGTATCAACCTGCAATCTGTCCCTAATGCAGATGTGTACCTTGGGTAGTGATGGAGCAGCAGTGATGTTGGGGAAAAAGACAGGTGTTAATGTCAAGCTTAGACAGCAGGTATCTCACCTGGTCAGTCCGGGTATTGACCATGAAACATCGTCTTATTTTTGTAAACATTTCTTACAAGTAATTTTAAAATCCTACCATGTTAAGCTTTGACTATGACCTTAAAAATAGGGGTTCATGTGTTGCGGGTGTTATCTCATAATTATGACCATTTGTGCACAGAATTTTCAAAGCCCTTGAATGATGAAGAAATGTGGACCAGGCACAAAATAAACCCTAAAACAGACCATGTTAACCTTTGACCTGCAAGTGTGACCTTGACCTTGGTAGGTGTCTGGGTTTTGGGCACAACACATTGGTAAGTATTTTTAAAATCCCTTGATGAATGAGAAAGTTATTGACTGGACCAAACATATTTATTTAAACAGAGTTGACCTTTAATCACCAAGGGTTACCTAGTCCTATAGGTAGGGGTATGAATGTTGTGCATGACACATCGTCGTATTATAATAATAATTTGTGCCAAGCTATTTTAAATTCCTTTAATGAATAGGTTAGTTATGGACTGGACACTAATGTGTGATAGACAAACAGGCCCATTTGAACCTATATCCCCCTTTTTTCTTTGAAAAGGCAGGGGACATCTAGAAAGGGGCGGCATTCAATAAATGCATCCCCCAACAAAACCCAGTAACACAGTCAAGTCAGGGATGTCCGTTGGCTGTGCCATGACAAGGTGACAAGAACACTAATGAATTGCCTTCCTTCAGTGTTGACAAGCCTGGATAAAGAGGCCAAGGATAGGAATGATGTTAGGGTAGCAAACGTATTAGAGATTCCAGTGGAACATTTTGGTTTTATATCACACCAACATAGTATAGGTAGAGGAAAACCTCAGGTGCCCTTTTAACCAGCAACATTCCATAAGCTAAATGGATAACAAACCTACAGTGGTTACACTCAATGGGTTTGAAGTCTGTGAGTCATCAACATTAAGTACATGGCTACAGACACTCCTGGATTCACACAACTAGGATTGAAAATATAATATCTCTGATTACATGTACATGGTGGCCTTTTACTGCGTCCGAGTGTAGGACAAAAGCCCTCCTGTCAAAAAGTGAAAAGGCGGACAAAAGCCCTCCCGTGAAAATGACAAGGTGGACAAAAGTCCTACCATAAAGATGACTTGGCGGACAAAAGCCCTCCCGCGAAACTAATAGGGCGGACAAAAGCCCTCATGCAGCAAATACATATATGTACCTTGAATAGTTTATATTTTCTTTTCAATGCACTCAACATATTTAAATTGTAATCATGAATATTTTTGTTTTTCATTGGCATAAGCATGTTTGTGTGAGCTTGAGCACATATCTGACAGGCATCTGAATAATTAGTGCTAAAATCTACTCACGTAGATATAAAGAATTACTCCTATGTGAAGTTTTGATTAATAGAGTAATAAATGATGAAAAGAAATTAAGATTATCTTACTTAAAAGTTAAAGACATTTATAATGTACCTTGTAATGAGTCAATTACTTTTAAAAGAGACTTTGTTTTTAACGACATTCGTGTAAAAAGTTATCTCGTTAAACATTTCAGGAAGGTATATTCAGAATAAAAGGCCATTCTAGCTCATACACATACTTAGGCCAATTGAAAACAAAAAGAAATAAACGTAACAATTTATAAATGTTGAGTTCATTGAAAAAAAACAACAACAGGTATTCAACAACATATTTATTTTGTTACGGGAGGGCTTTTGTCCGTCTTGTTAATTTCACGGGAGGGCTTTTGTCCTCCCAGTCATTTTCATGGGAGGGCTTTATAATGTCTGCCCTGTTATTTTCACGGGAGGGCTTTTGTCCGCCCTGTCATTTTCACAGGAGGGCTTTTGTCCGCCTTGTCATTTTTTGACAGGAGGGCTTTTGTCTGGGAGGGCTTTTGTCCGTTTCCCACTGCCTCCATATGGCTCAAACAATGCTGATGTTTCATTAAAAATATGTGAAAAAGGGCAATTAGTAATGTGAAAAAAAAGTGGTCTAAAGACAAATTATTTCACCATATTACATATATATTTATACCAAAAAGTATATACCAAAAGAAATTAAAATCAATTTTCTTCTTAAAAAGTAATCATTTGGAGATCAAAAATTGCCATAACTAATCGTCTGAAGCCAAATTCCAACTTGACCTGAATTTTATGATGTTTTATGTGTATACCAAAACTTATTAAAATCTATTGCCTCTTTGAAACGTAATCATCTGAAAACTATAGAGTGACAAGCTACATACAGCCTTAACTTTGTTAAAACTTTCAAAACATTATTGTACCTGTGGTATTTGTAATGAAATCCTAAGCACAAATTCTTTGTCAGACATACTGGTTTTATATTAGATATACAGTAAAAACTCGCTAATGAGACCACTGAAGGGACTTTGCAAATCTGGTCTTAATAGCGGGTTGGTCTCTTTAATGAGTTTGGTCAAACTGAAAACCAGGCAATGCATTTTTTCTTGAAGACAAAGTTCTTTACGTT
Source organism: Ruditapes philippinarum (assembly GCF_026571515.1). Lineage (NCBI taxonomy): Eukaryota > Metazoa > Mollusca > Bivalvia > Venerida > Veneridae > Ruditapes > Ruditapes philippinarum. The sequence continues at coordinate 97,091 of NW_026855042.1, forward strand.
TCCTATTCATTATTTCAAAGTGCAGCTCAAGTAGACTTTATGCAATTTTTAAACTTCTCTAAAGATATAAAATGTATTACAAATGTCTTTGAACACAAACTTATCTTTATAAATGATACAACTTACTCAATTAAAGACTGATGAAAATCGCCAATTGACTATAAAACAAAACGACCAATTAACCTTTAATTATTTCCACAGGTTTTATCGCCGATAACAACTTAAAAAAATAATTGCATCACGTTTATGTTTGTTTAAATTATAAAACAAAAGAGATAATGATAGAGACAACACCTCTAAAAAACTTAGCGAAAGTTTTCTGTTCAATATTTTGTTATTGTAAACCTACAATTATGACATTAAAGGTGTGAAATTAAGAAATTATTGGCAATTATTGATTAGTTACGGGTTTGACACAAATTAACCATGACCTCTGCCATAAATTGGATGTCGTTAAATGTCGTAAAACTAGGACAACTGTTGTTTACATCACGTGTCAAAAGGATTTCAGCAATATACAATGCACATCAATATCAAGGTGAGAAAGTGCCCACGGTCGTATTTGTTGGTTTCCAAATGTACATAATTTACGAAATGGGACTGAATTTACTGGTCGTATTACGGAATAACGGGGTGGTCTCAAAATCGGGATTGGCGACCAATGAAATAAAGAATAAAAAAATCGGGTCTTTAAAAAAATCGTTCTCATTAGCGGGTTGGTCTCGAAAACGGGGTGGTTGTAAAGCGGGTTTTTACTGTATCCTCTTAACTTCATTAATTTTCTTAGTTTCTGACTATTAATAAAATGTGAAATTGATATCAATTAAAAATTCTTAATTCCATCTGTTAATGACAAAATTGTTCATTGGACACAAAATCAGTATATTTTTATTAAAAATTTCCTTTGAAGTCAGTGTGACCTTGTTTGGGAGGCACAGGGCCATAAAAAGGTGAATTTGAACCTGGCATGCTTTGAAATTTTATTAAGCTTAACAATTGAAAATTAACATTTAAAAAAAATTTCTACAGAGTATAATAATTGTCTAAAATTAGAATTTTGAAGCAAAAGCAATAAAATACAAAGAGACATGTGTCACAAGGTAGGTCTATAAACCTGCCAGACGATCAAACACACAGTAATGGTTGTAACTTGCAATCAAGGCCGAGTCACCATTCAATGATCACTGATTGCATTGTAATGACTATCAAAGCCTTCCTTGGCCTGGAATATTCAATTGCCAATCTTGATCTTTAACCAGCTTTCTTGAATCAATGATTTCGTTGCAAGATATAATAGTCATGTTTTAAACTGTTTTAACTTTCTGTTAACTGACTACTGTTTTATTCCAAATTATTGTCATTTTGGTGTATTCAGTTGTCAGCCAAAAAGTTCAAGATTATATCAGATGATTAAGAGAAATTTTGGTGCCAATTTATTAAAAATTTAGCTCTATGAAATTTTTATTCGAGTATTAGCCAAAAACATTAACATTAATTAAACCCATAAAAAGCTACTGTTACTTTAAGTAGCTTATTTCACCTGATATTCCTTTTTAAGAGAAATTTTTAAGTAAACTGATTAAAATTTATCTTTATGCAATTTCAATAAAGTATATTGTCCTAAAAGAAGACAAATTAAGTGTCCTTTGTCACTAGGCATGCTTTTTTGACATTTTTAAAGCCAAACAATTGGAAATTAACATTTAACTTCATTCTGTAGAGCAGAATTTATTATTATAATCTAAAAGTAGAATTTTGAAACAAATGTGATTAAATACAATGTTGTGTTTTGTGTCACAAGGTTTGTCTATAAAATTGCCAGACGATCAAACACACAGTAATGGCTGTAACTTGCAATCAAGGCCGAGTCACCATTCAATAATCATTGATTTCTGGTGTTGTAAAGTCAATCAAAGCCTTTCTTGGCCTGGCATACTCAATCTGCCAATCTTGATCTTTAACCACCTTTCCTGAATCAATGATTTGGTCGCCATTACAGTCATGTATATACTGTATAAAGTTAACTTTCTGTTTTATTCCAAATTACTTCCATTTTGGGGCATTCCAGTCAGACTTTTCAAATTTAATAACACTACTAACCAAAATCATAAATTTTAAATCCATTAAAGCTAGTAAGTAGCTTATATCACCTGATATTCCTTTTAGTAGAAATTTTGAAGCAAACTGATTAAAATTAAAATTTACATTTATGCAATTTTTATAAAGATGCAATTTTTATAAAGTATATTGTCCAAAAAAGATAATTTGCATCCAAAACAAATAAGTGTCCCTTGTTGCCAAGCATGCTTTTTGACACTTTTTAAAGCCAAACATTGGAAATTTACCTTTAACTTAATTCTATTGAGTATAATTAAAGTATAAAATGTAGAATTTTGAAAAAAAATGATTAAATACAAAGTGGTTTATGTCACAAGGTTTGTCTATAAATTTATTTTGCCAGAAAATCAAAAATAAAGTAATGGCTGTAACTTGCAATCAAGGCCGAGTTACCATTCAATAATCATTGATTTCTGGCATTGTAAAGTCAATCAAAGCTTTTCTTAGCCTGGCATATTCAATCTGCATTAAGTTAACTTTCTGATTACTGACTACTGTTTTATTCCAAATTATTTCCATTTTGGTGTATTCCGTTGTCAGACAAAATGTTCCAAATTGTAATTGGTGAAAAAGAAAAATTTTGAAGCCAATTTATTAAATATTTACCTATATCTAACTTTGATAAGTGTATTAGCCAAAAACATTAACATTTTTCAAGTAGCTCTTATCACCTGATATATCTTTTTATGAGAAACTTTTAAGCAAACTGTTTAAAATTTACTATTATGCAATTTGTTCAAAAAGTAGAATTTGCATCCAAAACAAATATGAGTGTGTGTCCCTTGTCACCAGGCAGGTTTTCTTGACATTTTTAAAGCCAATTGAAAATTTACCTTTTACTAAATTCGACGGAGTATAATTAATTACAGTCTAAAATTTGAAACTAAGTTCTATAGAGTATAAATCTATATTATATTTCACAAAGTTTGTTTGTAAAATTGCCAGATGATGAAACACTCAGTAATGGCTGTAACTTGCAATCAAGGCCAAGTCAGAGTTCAATAATCATCGATTTCTAGTTTTGTAAAGTCAAAGCATGTCTGGCCTGGAATATTAAATCTTCCAATCTTGATCTTTAATCCATTACACGTATACATTCCTGTATAAGCAAAAGTAAAGAATCAGTTTGACACATATCAAGTACATACAATGTAGAGTAACTGAATACATATATTAACATTTATATACATTTTCATGCATCTGAAAATGGATTCATAAAAACTGCTTTTAATTTCTTTACTAGAGCGTTCTACCATCTGAAATGATACTAAAAGTATATGTTTCCAGTATTCATTTCTTACCGAATATTCTTCTTTTTCTGGGTATGTTTTAGTTTTCAGCATGGTTGTTCTATGAAATAACTAACATATAATGTTGAACTTTGGCGGGATTCACAAAGAGATTGGCCATTTCAATTTGCCAGTGTTGTATGGGCCACCCATGTCTGGAAAGACATTAACAGCATCATGTGTTGCCTTGATAACGGGCATATTGAAGAACCAGATCAGTTCAAGGTAAAGAACTTTTGTAATAAGATTACTTTTATGGTGTAAGTTGACGTTACTACATGTAAAATTATTAATGATGACTAAATGATAAATTGGAATAATTCTATTTCAATTAAGAAAAAAACTTATTTCATGATAGTGTTGATAGTGTGGAATTTAGTAAAAACAAAATTTAGTAAAACAGAGATAAACAAGGCACGGCTATGTAAGACACAATGGTAAATAAAGGATGGAACACAATGCTAATATGTATCTATAAGATAATTACAGAAAAAACAAAACAAATAGGGCAAAATTACCACCAAAAAAAATATCCAAAATAGGGTGAGAGAAAAATAGAAGGGTTAGGCAGTCAATGAAAATATATCATTTTGTGACTGTTTTAAGCAGATAACTCAATTATCAGGGAGCAAGCACTATCTTCTTAACTGAAGACAGGTGTTCAATTAACAATTAGAGGCTATAAAAATGTACATTAAGTAAGGTGCTCCTAGTGACTGAATTTGTCTTTGAACTTTGGTCACAAATGATTGGTTTTGTTAGAGAAATAGATTTCAATAAAATGGTATATAATAGGAGTAATACTCAAAACAAGATTCTCAGAATATAGCTAAAACTTTATGATAAAACATTAAAGGCATTAGGCATTTGGTAAGAGTAATCATATCTTTTGTATAAAGTGCTAAAACTGACTTAAACAATATATAAGCAATCAGTGTTGTGTTAACTGAGTCAAGCAAAACTTATGTCAGGTTTTGTTTTCAATAGCAAAAGGAATTGTACTTATTACTGAAATAAAATCATTATCTCCACAGAAACACCCAGGCATTCCTCAGTGACTGTTTTGCCATTTCAACATTTCCATCAGTTTGGGATGACCCGACAAAAGAGCAGGAAGTAAAACAAGTTTGCATCGACCTTGGCAACGCAGCATTCCGGGGCAAGTTTAAGGAAGATGCTAAGACACCCCTTTCAGGCTGCCTAGTCACTGCAAACTTCAGCCTCTCAGAAATTGAAAAGTAAGCAACTATTGATAATCTTTAATCACTCGCATATTTCACATTAAATTCTGTTTAAGAGATGAGAAAACATTGAAATTCAAAAATTTCAGTCACTCATTTTGATGTATCCGGCATATACTGAACCGACCATCTAAGTATACATGTTAACCTAAAATGGCATGTTTGATATTACTTAAGTTATACAGAACACCAACCACTTATTTGCAAGTTCCCATGACAATATATAGATCTCACCAATAATGAGAAATAAAAAATAATCCAAATATCTTTATTTATGAAATAACAAATCATGACACTACAATAAAGTAAAATCACAATAAAAAGTTGACGTGTATTATGCATTAGATCATAACAAAAAATTTATAATTTTTAGCAAATTTTTGTAGTTCCAATTAGCACCCACTTCCTTTTGGTGAAACACTACCTGTGAGAGTTAAATGGAAACAATATAGTCATTTCACCAAAGGCTCTAAAATAACATATTTGTTTCCATTAATGACCTTAGCTATTCACAAAACAACAACATTTGTATTTATACTAGTATCATCAGGAGAGCTATAATCCTGCTCATCTTGCCATTATCATTTTGTCTGCCACACACTTGGTTTATTTTCCATAATGCCCATTTATTTCTTGTAACCTTTGAAGTATTATTAGTTTCAAAACTTTAATTGCTTGAGCCTTCTTAGTGACCATCAACCTCTCCTAAGCAAGAGGACATAACTTTTAGTTTTGGACAAATGCATGTACACTTTACAAGTTTTCAACTAAACAATATTTGTTCCAAAAATCTTATAGTAAGTTCCTGATACAGATAGGGTTGTTCCTAAATCTCCATAAATGTTCCTAAATTACTTATCTCCATAAATAAAATACATGTTCCTGAACAAAAAAAAAATCTTCCAAAAAATTTTATTACATCAATATTTTTTATTATTATTAACATTATTATTTTCAACCATTTAGCATTGACACAAAACAAAAAAACACAATCATATTTTTATACAGGCCTTTTGGAACAATTTGTTTAGTGCATGCATTAAATCGAATCAGTAAATTATAAACCAATGTATGTCTGGACATGTTTGGTGACAGCCAGGCAGACCAATCCACAAAAAACCTGATCCCTATTTGGTTAAAGCATCTGTCACCTTATTATTAAAGGGCCATAACTCAGGCAAAATCATTCAAACGAACCTGTGTAATATGCTCAAGACTTTGAACTACCAAACTACCTTGTAAAGTTTATCTAAAATTGCATGGGTGTGTGAGAATAATATTACATTCCGGACAAAAAATAAATAATAAACAATAATAAACTTCCTTAAGGGACTATTACTCTAACAAAATAATTGAAAAGGAAAATGTCAACAATATGTGTAGCTTAGACTTAAACCGGAAAAGTTTGGATGCAATTGCACCAGTAGATTTAGTGTTTTGTGATGGATGGACAGACTCACAGACTGGCAGATGACAGACAATTGATTTACTTAAAAATGTATCAGGCAATACAAGAAATAAGAAATCATATCCTTCAGGAAAAAAACTTCTTTTTTGTATTCATTGTACGTAATCTATAACTGGCAAAAACCATTTTGATAAATTTTAAACACTAGAATTTCCATATTCAGCTGGATTATTTTTTCACTTATAGGTACTATTCAAGAGTGTGCTTGATTCCATTCGAAAAAGTGAAGAAGGTAACCCATGTTGGTGAGGGTCCAGCCTTGGAGAAGAGGGCATCAGCAGCTCTTCCAACACTCATCAACTTTGCGCATGGCATTAGAAGAGAAGACGTTCATGACATTGTAGAGGTACTCAGAACCAGTAACATCAGAGATTTAAGAATTTTAGAAGGTGTGGCAATTCCATGTATGCTGGCAAAGAAAGTTGGTACATTAAAAAAAAATATCAGATTATTTTATATGCTAAACTAGAACTATCACTAAATGTGATTAATACCCCCACAAGTCTGCTTCGGAAATGAGGATGTTACTAGTAACAGAATACCTTGTAAAAGAATTGAAACAGAGTTATGGTTGTGGGCAATTAAAGATAATTGTGGTTCATGTATGTTGCATTTCCTTTCAATGTGGTTGGCCATTGATGACGTTTAATTAAATAACTCTGTAATAAGTCCAGAAAGACAAAGAAAAAGAACAAAGGGCAATAACTCTATAAATACTGAAGATAGAGTTATAGTTCTTGTGCACTGCACTTCCTCTTATTGTGCTTGACCATTGTATGAAGTTGTTTTGAATTCGGACCAACCAGTACGTTTTAAGTTATGCTCCAGACAAGGAAAAGTATCAAAGGGCAGTAACTCTGTATTTTGTCAAAATGGAGTTATGGCTCTTGTGCACTGCACTTCCTTTTAATGTCCTTGACAACTGTATGAAGTTGTACTGAATTCCAAACAGTAGTTTTCAAGTTATGCTCTGGACAAGGAAAAGTAACAAAGGGCAATAACTCTGTAATTAGTCAAGATGGAGTTATGGTTCTTGTGCACTGCACTTCCCCTTATTGTGCTTGACCATTGTATGAAGTTGTTTTGAATTCCAACCAGTAGTTTTAAAGTCATGCTCTGGACAAGGAAAAGAAACAAAGGGCAGTAACTCTGTTATAAGTCAAAATGGAGTTATGGTTCTTGTGCACTGCACTTCCTCTCAATGTGCTGGACCATTGTATGAAGTTATAATCAATTCCAACAATTAGTCTTCAAGTTATGGTCCGGACAAAAGAAAGCAATAGAAAAGTAATAAAGGGCAATAACTCTGTAATTACTTTAGATAGAGTTATGGTTCTTATGCACTGCACTTCCTCTCAATGTGCTTGACCATTGTATGTAAGTATATTGAATTCCAACCATTAGTCTTCAAGTTATGGTCCGGACAAAAAAAGAAGGCAATGGAAAAGCAACAAAGGGCAATAACTCTGTAATTACTTTAGATAGAGTTATGGTTCTTGTGCACTGCACTTCCCCTTATTGTGTTTGACAATTGTATGAAGTTGTTTTGAATTCCAACCAGTAGTTTTCAAGTTATGCCACGGACAAGGAAAAGTAACAAAGGGCAATAACTCTGTAATTAGTCAAGATAGAGTTATGTTTCTTACGCACTGCACTTCCTCTCAATGTGCTTGACCATTGTATGTAGTAATATTGAATTCCAACCATTAGTCTTCAAGTTATGCTCCGGACAAGGAAAATGCAACGGACAAAAAAAAAGCAATGGAAAAGCAACAAAGGGCAATAACTCTGTAATTACTTTAGATAGAGTTATGGTTCTTGTGCACTGCACTTCCCCTTATTGTGTTTGACAATTGTATGAAGTTGTTTTGAATTCCAACCAGTAGTTTTAAAGTTATGCCCCGGACAAGGAAAAGTAACAAAGGGCAATAACTCTGTAATTAGTCAAGATAGAGTTATGGTTCTTGTGCACTGCACTTCCTCTCAATGTGCTTGACCATTGTATGTAGTTATATTGAATTCCAACCATTAGTTTTCAAGTTATGCTCCGGACAAGGAAAATGCAACGGACGTCTGGACCGACCGACCGACCGACCGACCGCCCGACCGCCCGACCACCGGGTGACTCCTATATACCCCCCAAACTTCGTTTTTGGGGGTATAAAAACTTAATGAAAATGAAGGAGAGATCAGAATATTCTCACTTCCATGAGAAATTTAAAGCATATTGACAAAAAAATAATAAGATTGCATTTCGTAAAACAAGAGGGCCATGATGGCCCAAAGTCGCTCACCTGTATATAGGCCCCCCGGAGCGGGGCCAGTTTAAACCCCAGGGCTTTTATTTGAACAAACTTGGTTGACACCCATTAGAAGATGTTTCATGCTAAACATCTAAGGTCTAGCTTATTGGGTTTTCTAAAAGAAGATTTTTTTATGTATATATATATATATATATATATATATATATATATATATATATATATAAATATATATGTATACATATTATGTATATATTATATATATATAATGTATATATATATATGTGTGTGTGTGTGTGTGTGTGTGTGTGTGTGTGTATGTATATATATATATATATATATATATATATATATATATATATATTATATATATATATATATAAATATATATGTATACATATTATGTATATATTATATATATATATATATATGTGTGTGTGTATGTATATATATATATATATATATATATATATATATATATATATACATACATATTTATATATATATATATATATATATAAGATATATATATATATTGTATATATATATATATCTTATATATATATATATATATATATATATATATATATATTTCATATATACACACACACCAAAAAAATGCAATACATATATATATATTATAATATATGTATGTATGTATATTGTATATATATAATATATATATATAAATTACATATGTATATATATATTTATAATATATATATTATGTATATATATATATATATATGTATGTATATATATAATATGTATATATCCTAAAAAAAAAAAGTCGAGCTAATGAATGACCCCCGGGGCGGGGCCAATTTGACCCCCAGGGCTCTTATTTGAACGAACATGGTAGACATCCATTAGAACATGTTTCATGCTAAATATCTTAGCTCTAGCTCTTTGGGTTCTTTCAAAGAAATTTTTTTAAGTTTTTACTATATGCATATAGGAAAATCAATGACCCCTGGGGCGGGGCCAATTTTGACCCCAGGGCTTTTATTTGAACAAACTTTGTAGACACCCATTAGAAGATGTTTCATGCTAAATATCTTAGCTCTAGCTCTTTGGGTTCTTTAAAAGAAGATTTTTTAAGTTTTTACTATATACATATAGGGAAAATCAATGACCCCCAGGGCGGGGCCGATTTTTATTCTAGGAACAAAATTTGAACAACTTGGTTTTGGATCTATAGATGATACCATAGACCAAATATCAAAGCTCTAGGCCATTTACTTTCAGACCATAAGATTTTTTCAAGTTTTCACTATATGTATATAATGAAAATCAATGACCCCGAGGGCGGGGCCAATTTTGACCCGAGGGCCATTATTGAACAATCTTGGTAGAGGTCTACCACACAATGTTTCATGCCAAATATCTTACCTGTAGCCTTTGCCAATTCAGAGAAGAAGATTTTTTTATGTTTTACTACTTATACATATTAGAAACCTATGACCCCCGGGGCGGGGCCAATTTTGACACTAGGGACAAAATTTGTTACAACTTTGCTATTGGACCTTCAGATGATACCATAGACCAAATATCAAAGCTCTAGGCCATTTACTTTCAGACCAGAAGATTTTTTCAAGTTTTCACTATATGTATGTAATGAAAATCAATGACCCCCCGGGCGGGACCAATTTTGACCCTAGGGCCATTATTTCAACAATCTTGATAGAGGTCTACTACACAATGTTTCATGCCAAATATCTAATCTGTAGCCTTTGCCAAATCAGAGAAGAAGATTTTTTTAGATTTTACTATATACATATAAGGAAAAACCTATGACCCCCGGGGCGGGGCAATTTTGACACTAGGGACAAAATTTGAACAACTTTGGTAGAGGACCCATAGATGATACCATATACCAAAAATCAAAGCTCTAGGCCATTTACTTTCAGACCAGAAGATTTTTCAAGTTTTCACTATATGTATGTAATGAAAATCAATGACCCCCAGGGCGGGGCCAATTTTGACCCTAGGGCCATTATTTGAACAATCTTGATAGAGGTCTACTACACAATGTTTCATGCCAAATATCTAATCTGTAGCCTTTGCCAAATCAGAGAAAGAAGATTTTTTTAGATTTACCTATAGACATATAAGGAAAAACCAATGACCCCCCCGGGGCGGGGCCAATTTTGACACTAGGGACAAAATTTGAACAACTTTGGTAGAGGACCCATAGATGATACCATATACCAAAAATCAAAGCTCTGGCCCATGTACTTTCAGACAAGAAGATTTTTTAATTTTGTGTTTTTTGAAATCCTTTTCTGGCCCTGTGACCTACATATGCAACAGACCGGAACCATTTGAACAACTTTGAAAGGGGACCACCCAAGGATCATTTCTGTAAAGTTTGGTTGATGTGCAGTCATTGGTTTCAGAGGAGATGTAGTTTATGTGAAAAGTTGACGACGCACGACGCACGACGACGGACGACGGACACAGGGTGATCACAATAGCTCACCCTGAGCATTGCTCAGGTGAGCTAAAAATGCTATGTCACTGCATATATAACAGGAATAGACTTTTTTGGTTTCTATACAATGGAACATCACCATAATGTAGTAGTGTCCAGTGAATTTAGGAGTGAAGGTTATATTTCAGCATGTCAAATGAAAGACAATGCAGTTTTGTCTAATGTTAAAATAATGCTATCATTGAATTAAAAAATAAAAGAGGTTTTACTAGACAAGAAAAAATTGATATTTACTGTATTACATCGCTGTATATTGAACTTTGGAATGCAGATTTGTTATTTTACTTTTCTTATTAGCTTATGACCTATTATCAATTCATGAATATCTCAGATTGCCATTTCTATGGATAGAGGTCCTTACCTTAAGGCTTACTCCCACCCATTTGAATTATTTAAAAGATGATAGCATAACATGTACACATGTAAAAAGACATTCAAAATGAGATGTTTTCCTGCAGGCAAAAGTTTTTTTCACATTTTAATAGATATGTATAATAACAAGAGCGATCAGTAATCACATGTGTCGCCTCATGATGGCCAATTTCATGTTGGGACAAATTTTGTGACAGACGGACAGACAGACGGACAGTGCACAACTAGACTAACCACTTTGTACTGATCATTCCTGTAAAGTTTGGATAAAATTGCACCAGTAGTTTATGAGGAGTAGTCCCGGACAAGCTTTTGCGTATCTGGCAACACACAGAAAAAAACACCTTTTTATCAAAGGGCCAATAACTCGGCCAAAAATCATTCAACCGGAAAAACCCGTTGCAATATGCGCAAGGACTTGAGCTACAGATTCAATCCTGTAAAGTTTTCATTGAAATTGCATAAGTGGTATAAGAGAAGTAGTCTGGACAAACTTTAAAATAAAAATTTTTAAAGGGCCATAACTCAAAACAAAAATCATTGAAACCGGAAAATGCTGACAATATGCACAACTAGACTTGGTACTGATCATTCCTGTAAAGTTTGGATGAAATTGCACCAGTAGTTTATGAGGAGTAGTCCGGATAAGCTTTTGTGTATCTGGCAACACACAGAAAAAGAAACCTTTTTATCAAAGGGCCATAACTCGGCCAAAAATCATTCAACCGGAAAACCCGTGCAATATGCGCAAGGACTTGAGCTACAGATCAATCCTGTAAAGTTTCATTGAAATTGCATTAGTGGTATAAGAGAAGTAGTCCGGACAAACTTTAAAATTAAAAATTATTAAAGGGCCATAACTCTGACAAAAATCATTGAACCGGAAAATCCTGACAATATGCACAACTAGACTTGGTACTGATCATTCCTGTAAAGTTTGGATGAAATTGCACCAGTAGTTTATGAGGAGTAGTCCGGACAAGTTTTGTGACGGACGGACGGACAGACGGACAGACAGACGACGGAGAAGTGACCCCTATATGTCGCCACTACTCCGTAGAGGCGACACAAAAATCATTGACCCCAAGGGCAGCACTAATTTTGAGAGGATTAATTTGGTGCAATCTTGGTATAGGTAAACTACGCAATGTTTCATGCCTATTATGTTAGACTAGGTTAAACCCTAGGGCCTGGTAGGTCTTAAGAAGATGATTTTTTTTATATTTTCTTCTAATTTCTTTTCGTTGCCATCAAACAATTTTTGAAGCCCATCACAATCCTGCCAAGTTTGGTTGAATTTAGACTGACAATTTTTCAGAACAAGATCACCAAGATCAAGTTCACTATATAATCTATAGAACACACACACAAGCACTCATGCACACACACACGCAGATACCGCAGTGGCATAAATGATTAAAAAAAAGAAACTTTTTAATTATATGCTCATAAGAAAAAAAAAACCAGCAATCTTACACTGTTTTATGTAGAATTATGAAAACGAGACCAAATATAGAATAAACCATGCTAACACTTCCTTTATAAGATTGTATGCATTTTAAGCTGTGGTTAAAAGATGGAATGTCACAATATTATTGTTACATGAATATGAATCAGAAGTTCAAACCGACAATTTCAACGCAAGTTGAAAAATACTGTTTGTTTCCTCTCCCACTGACTACCCACATAATTCACAGAAACCCAAAAACAGATAAATAAAAATTGAAACATGGAAGCAGAGTATCAATGAGAGTCACACATTTATAACTGTCTTTTTTTATTGTAAATATACAAGTTCTAATAAATGGGTGCCAAGAATTCACATTTTTTTTTTATATATCCATATAATTTTGTTAGACAATATTTCTTGGATATAACAATATTTCATTCGACTTACCTACCCTTCCCAAATTGGCATGGGTCGCAGGAGGGGATACAAAGATAATTTTTAGGCTTGCCCAAACGGTAACTTGCTTTTATCTCTTTTACAATTTAACATTTACATATTTCAGATATTAAGCACCTGTGACCTGCCACATGAAGAACTACTGGACTTCTGTGGTAGGATATTGAACTACCACACCACACGTGGTAGTCTACCACAAGAAGTTGAAAATGGAAACAGTAGTTCTGGTACTGCTCTGCAGAAGGTTTTCATGATGGCGAAAGATAAAGAGGTATATATTAATGGCAACTGTTAACTTAATAAAACTACAATTAAACAAATGAATATCTTTGCTGAAATTCTGGCAAGAAGAATGCTTGGCCTCATGTTCTAGATTAGTATTGTCGACATCCAAATTTATCTAAAAACCATTAGAAATAGTCACAATCAATTAAAATTAATATATCTGGCACTTTATTTCACTGGAAGGACTGAAGAAATTGCAGTCTGAAAAAAAATGGGCCATATTGCTTTCAAAGTAATATAGAATAGTAACGTGCATCAATCCAATGCAGTAAAGACTGATTTTATTGACCTGTCATTTATGAATACATTATAGCACTCATTTAATTATCCGATCCCACTTCACATCTAGCTGTCCATATAGTTTACCATAATTAATATGGAGTATATAAATAATGTTTTGAAAGTCACACAAGCTGAGGAGAGTGCAGCTTAGTATAAGGTCATCAGTACAACTGCTATACCACAGTCAGTAAAGTGAATGCCTGATAATTAATATCATACGTCAGTGGCAATCCCTACTGTTGCCATTACTTTAGATCTTCTTCTTAATATTTGAAGTATATTTAATGGAAATGGCCAAGTGATTGCATAGTGTCTACACAGTTATGACGGAATGTATGTCTTTGATTTTGTATTGGGTTTTCACAGCAATGAAAATGACATTTTTAATTTTAATTCCAAATGGAATGTAAATATCAATTCTAATAACCATGCTATTTAAGGGAAACACGGGCATTTAATTTTCATTTTTAAGTTTTTTGAATTTTTCATTCATAATTATGTTAATGTCAATACTTTTCTCCATATAAAGATGGTGGTTTATCCTAACCTGACCCTGGGCGCGGGTCAGGTTAGAGAGTTAAGATTTCACAATAGTTGTCATAGTGAACTCCGGAAACCTTTGAGAACATGTCAAATGTATAACTTAGACTTGTTATCCCCCGCCGATGGAATCGGGAGGGGGATATAGTTTTGGCGTTGTCCGTCCGTCCTTCCGTCCGTCCGTCCGAATTTCGTTTCCGGAGTATTTCTCTGCAACTAATGGCTGGAATTCAACGAAACTTTATTGGAATGTTGATCAGCATGTGAAGTTGTGCACCTGGGTATTTTCATCTGGATATTTTTAGTATTTTTAGAGTTATTGCCTTGACTCAGTAAAATTTTGTCCGAATTTTTCGTTTCCGGAGTAGTTCTCTGCAATAATGGCTGGAATTCAACGAAACTTTATGGAATGTTGATCAGCATGTGAAGTTGTTGCACCTGGAGTATTTTCGTCTGGATATTTTTTAGTATTTTAGAGTTATTGCCCTTGACTTAGTAAAATTTGTAAATTTTCAACTGTTGTCGCTATGTAACTCAAAAAGTATTTGACCTAAGTCATGAAACTTTACAGGAATGTTGATCAGTATGTATAGTTGTGCACCTGGGTATTTTCGTCCGGATATTTATAGTATTTTTAGAGTTATTGCCCTTGACTCAGTAAAATTTTGTCCGAATTTCGTTTCCGGAGTAGTTCTCTGCAACTAATGGCTGGAATTCAACGAAACTTTTATGGGAATGTTGATCAGCATGTGAAGTTGTGCACCTGGGTATAATTCGTCTGGATATTTTTAGTATTTTAGAGTTATTGCCCTTGACTCAGTAAAATTTTGTCCGAATTTCGTTTCCGGAGTAGTTCTCTGCAATAATGGCTGGAATTCAACGAAACTTTAGGGAATGTTGATCAGCATGTGAAGTTGTGCACCTGGGTATATTCGTCTGGATATTTTTAGTATTTTTAGAGTTATTGCCCTTGACTTAGTAAAATTTTGTAATTTTCAACTTGTGTCGCATTGTAACTCAAAAAGTAATTTGACCTAGAGTCATGAAACTTTTAGCAGGAATGTTGATCCAGTATGTGTAGTTGTGCACCTGGGTATTTTCGTCTGGATATTTTAGTATTTTTAGAGTTTATTGCCCTTGACTTAGTAAAAATTTTGTAATTTTCAATCACAATCATCAGTCACAGGGCCAGAAAAGGAGTTTCAAAAATGCAAAATTAAAAGAATCTTGTCTGACAGTACAAGGCCTAAGGCTTTGATATTTTGGTATAAAATATAAAAACATATAGGTCCTCTAACCAAAATTGTTCAAATTTAGCCCTGGGGTCACAAAATTGGCCCCACTCCAGGGGGTCAATAGATTTTCCTTCTTCTTGTTTGAAAGGTACAAGGCTTCAAGTTCAAAGAATATTAACAGTTTATGCCATGATTAATATATAAATAAAGCCTTATGTCTTCAGTTGTTTGTGTTAATAATAAACCAAGTGCTCGGCGGGGGGATATAAATTCAACGAATTTGCTTGTTTCAATCATATAATATCCACAATATATGTTTTTGTAACATCCAGGGTTTGTCTGCAATTCACATGACTTGTATAAAACTACTCGGGGATTCTTTCGACGTCTAAATTTCATTCAACATATATAAGATATATTTATGCTTCAAAAACCCAAAATATTTAGAATTTATACAGAAATTGCTTGGACTTTAAAAGATGCCATTTTAGCGTGATTTGAGTAACATAAGATCATTTAATAATTTTTGTCAATTCATTTGCCCTTGGTAAGTTCCTTTTTAAAAGGAGTATGTTTTTACCCCTAAAAAGTGCAAAACATACCAATTTTAAAGAAAACAAAAAAACATGAAAAAAATTAAACAGCTTCAATACCGTTTGAAAATATTATTAAAGAACAAAATAATTTGGAGGTATGTGCTTGATGTTACAAACACATAGGTCAAGTAGGTCAATTTATAAACCCATTAAAAAACATAAGCAGTTTACCCTATTGCTCTATATTTTTTAAGCTCAGTTATAATTACATAACAGATACAATTAAATTAAAAATCACATTCTAAATGTGTATACCCTCAACAACATACTCTACTCCCGAATCAGTATACAATTAACAAGTTAATAAAAATCTAACAATAATTATCAGTAAATTACAACTTTCCCTTCTTTTTTCTTATTCAAGGTGTCTGCACATATACGCATCACTGCAGACAAGCTATATGTGAGAGTGAAGGAATTTGATCAGAAAAGGTAGGTACCACCCTTGCAGCTGTATTTTCAAAAACAAAAAGATCCCTCTATATGGAAAAAAAGCTGCCGATTTGACAAGCAAGCCAAAAAGTGTGGAATGATAAACAAGGGATGAAATGACCGAAACCCAGAATGGAACAGTCTGATGGGTAATTGTTAATTCCATATTATTACCTGATATCTTATATAAATGTAATTTGGTATTTTAACTGTTTTCGGATATTCTAAAAATGTCAAACGTTTCGCGAACTGTTGAACCGGTCAATAGTTTCGACTGTTTCCCCTTGCATGCTTGACGTCATAAGAGGATTCCCCACTTTGAAGGGTCATCGATGTTTGATCATAAACCACATGTGAAATGAACATAGTTAAAAGTATTAAGTTTTAATTATTAACGATTATGTGTCAAAACTATTTCGTTTGTTCTCCCTTTAATCTTCTGCAAGTACTGGTTAAAAACACTAATTGATCAGGTAATAAAACAGTTATACGCATATGTGATTTGGGAACAAGTCAAACAATTGTCCCTCGGTGTCGGGGATAGTGTTTTGAAACCTGTTGCCCTCGGGCCGACAGCCTTGGGCAACAGTTCAAAACACTACCCACTCCACCTCGGGCAAACAGTTTGACGTGTTCCCAAATCACATATGAAATAAACTGTATAACTGAAGTAAATTGAGATTCTTTGCCTTACAAAAAATGTCGTAACTGCACATACTCATGAACTTGTTTATTTCACAATGTGTTTCAAGCTTTTCAAAAAAATTACTTGACGAAGGGCTTATTTCAACAAATCAAAATAAAAAAAAGAACACATGTAAAAGAAAAAATATAAACCCTTTGACATGAATCTTAATCTAAAATCAAAATATTTATATATAATAACATGCAACCACAAACCATAGAACTAAAATGTTCATCATGCCAACGGATGCCCCCCCCGCTGCAGCCAAAATTTAGATGTTATAATATTTAGGGTTCAAAATTTGTTTTGCAAGAAATTATTGTTTTCATTTTAAGTCAAAGCAACTTAAAACTTTTTTCAAATGTTAACACAAAAACCATTTCCATACAAGTTCAAGGGCACTGAAATTAAATTCACTTAACCCTTTTGAAAATAGGCATA